>NW_015164703.1:0-88528 GCF_001447785.1 Gekko japonicus
CATCTGCATCAGGATAAAGTAAAACACTAGCAAGAACACTATATATATGACAATGTTTAACAAGATCGTATGACAATAAGGTACGTGTGGTATTCAAAATCTTTCAACAAGACTTATATAGATGGTACAATTCCGATGTTGTTATACACAGATTAAAACAGTTGTTACAGATATTTAGCTGCAAAGTATATTGAGTAACTATTCAATATGCAGAGAATATTTCGCTCTTCTCCCGCACTTTTGCGTTAATGTTCAGAAGTGTATTCAAACTGAATGAACGTTATATTTAAGCTACAATTGTTAACAACAACAACAACAACAACAACAACAAACTATAAACACACAAAAGTACACGGAATCTCAGACTACAGAATCCGAGAGACTGTAATCTTACAGCCGACCGTGTACACCGGCTAACAGGGGACGAATTGAACACAAAAGGGTTCCCTTCCCCAATCACTGCCCCCACCCTTGCATACCATATGTTTAAACAATCAAAACCATGCAAGTATATAAAAAATGAACAAGATTCGGGACTAGCATATTGACATGAATTTTTACGTGTAAGTCATTAAGGAGCGTCTCCTACATGGGATAAAACAGGTAATTTGCTTGGTTTAAGTGGGGAAGAAGGGGAGCGGCTTCTTTTAGAGGTTTGCTTGTCTCCTAGTTCCATGGGGTGTTCTTGCCCAAGCGCTTGCAGTAATTCCAACCCACTGTGTTCATCCCAGGCGAATAGGCGACGGCCCTGGTGTGCCACATAAAGTTTTCCGGATGGGAGCCATTTGTATTTTTGTTTCATTTTTTGCAGTTTCAACGTGGTGTTTTTTAAGGATTTCCGAATTGCAATTGCTTCTTTTGGAATATCTGGGTATACCTGGATTGTTTCCCCATTATATAGGAAGTGCCCTGGGTGCTTAGCCACATCTAATATTGTGCGTCTGACTCTGGCATCTGGGATAGTAACGAGAATGTCTCTAGCTTTTGGATGGTTGCTCTTCAGGATTGGGCCTATACGTGTTGCATCTGTGATAATAGGTAGTATCCCTTCCTCTAATTTTAAGCCTGTGGCTATAAAATGTGCCATAAATGTGATTAAGTCTTTGTTTTCTTCTGCCAACTCCGTTAGGCCTCTGAATTTCAGATTGGCCACTTTCAAATCTGCTTCCAGAGAGATCAATTGCTCTTTCTGCAGAGCTGAGGGTTTTTGCAGTGCTTTGATCTCTTTCTGGTTTTCAAGCCCCGTTTCAAATGCTTTGTCCGCTTTTTGCTCGGTGCGTTGCAGAGACATTTGCATATTTTCGAGTTGGAATGATAAATTATCCATCCGATTTATTAAGCCTGCCTCCATATTTTTTAAGTATTCTAGGACCATGGAGGAAGAGGCCTCTGTGGGCGCCTGTGCCGCTTGTTCGCTCGCGCCCGCCATTTTGTTTTCGGGCCGGAGCATACTACCGCATTGAGAAAGGCCGTCTGTGAGTTCTTTGGCGATTTTCGGGAAAGCTATTGTGTTTTTTTGCTTACCCGCTTCTGTCCTCGGCTGCTGGTCACCTCTTGGCATGGTTTCAGAGGGTTTTAAGACGGGTGGGAGAGGATCGAGATCGGGAGCTCTTGATTCACGCGACCGCTCCTCTCATCACGTCGCCCCGCCCCCCTAATGCAATCTTAAGATGCATTAACAAGGATTGTGTCCAGGTCACGGGAGGTGGTAGTTCCACTCTATTCTGCTATGGTCATGCCTCACCTGGAGTACTGCAAACACTTGTCAGGGATGCTCTAGGCTGACCCTGCATTGAGCAGGGGGTTGGACTAAATGGCCTGTTTGGCCCCTTCCACCTCTGTAATTCTGTGATTCTATGAATGCCAACAGAATTTTAATTGTAACTGCAGGGGTTATACTTCCGGGAGGTTGCACAAAAGACATAAACAGTGCTGTTTACAGGGTAGTAGCACAAAGTCAGTTCCTGGAGGCTATTCTGCATAGTTCAGTTCTGCAGACCCAGCCAAAAAAGTGCAGCAGATTGACTCTTGGAAGAATCAGGTGTGTAATGTGTTGCAGGAAATGAATAGGAGCTTGATGACAACGTTTTCTGGAACTCTGTTATCGCTACATGCACCAATGGTGGTAATTTTGCCTCCTGTCATTACTCTCAAAGCACCCAAAAAGGCCAATCTGGATGTGTCATTCAAAAAGGAATCCTAAGCAGGTCTACTCAGCATCTTACTTAGGTCTATTCAGTGGGGCTGACTCCAAAGGAGAGTGTTCTTCAGATTACACTGTCAGAACACCAAGTCTGGAGAAAAATTCAAAGGAGGAGAACTTTGGAAGCACTCTTAGCTGTTTTCATAGTTATTACTTTTCCTGATCTGGTTTGTTTGAAAGAACCCCCCCCCAGATGTGATATTCTTTCCCTGTCTTGTGAGAAAATAGAATTTCTTTGGCAGTCTTGTGAGAAAATGGAGCTTTTCTACCCATCCTTTTTGTCAGGAAACAAACATTCGGTGAGAGTTAGAGATAAAATTCCCAATGATAAGTCTTCTCCAGTTTTAAAATTTGACACAAAAAAGCTATTTCTTCAAACATACTCACTGTGAAATGTTTTCCTACTGTTGCCATTCCAGTGGTTGATTGTATTGAATGAAAACACAGGGTGATCTTCATTTCAGCTATTAGGAGTTTGACCTGTTAGAAACTGCAGCAGGGCTTAGAGGACATTATTGTCTCTATCTTCATTTCTCTGTGTCCTTTGATTTGGCCATTGCCAGTTATCTTCATAAGTAGAAGCCTTCAACAGCTAACATGGCATCAGGTGTAGAGCCCGAGGCCTTTAAATCAGTTCTTTTTAAATCTGAATGTGGTAAACCATTACGCTAGCACCTTTTTGATACTGTGGGTTTTGAGAAATTGGGAAAAATAGGAATGATCCTGGAAAAGTTAAATTTTTTAAGAACTAAGGAGCTGGTTCATATACATATTTATACTGCATGATTTCTCATCACCTGGTCAAAAAACTTTAGGCCATTATACACTGTGTAGAGGCAGGAGCAACAATCATACCTGGGAATGTGTTTCTTATGGAGACCACAACTGGAGAGATTTCATAACACCACTTATATATTCTGAACCCAATTCAAATGAATACAAACCCAGCTATTTTCCTCAACCGTTAGTTCCAATCAGTAGTGATTCATGCCAAAGCTACAATAAATGGGTCTTCTCTGTACATGCTCAAAGGGTCTTTCACAGGGCTACCAGCTTGTAATGGAAACGCTATGGCAGAATAATTCCGCTTCCCAGGGACAGGGCAGTTCAGTGTCATGGATATGCATATGCCTCTGGCAGAAAGAAGACAAATAATTCGTCTTGACAGAGCAGTTTCTCAGTGGAACAGGCTTCCTTGTGAGGTGATGGGCTCTTCTTCTTTGGAGGTTTTAAAGCAGAGGCTAGATAGCTATCTGACAGCAATTCTGATTCTGTGAACTTAGGCAGTTCATGAGAAGGAGGGCAGGAAGGGTTGCCTCAGTGCTTAGTTCTTGTGGCCCTTTCTTACACACCCAGGGAAATGCTGATCCCACTTTGGGGTCAGGAAGCATCTTTTCTGTAGTTCAGTTTGGACAGGGATTCTGGAGGGTTTTTTGCCATCTTCTGGACATGGAGCAGGGGTCACTGGGGTAGTAGGGGAGAGGTAGTTGTGAATTTCTTGCATTGTACAGGGGGTTGGACTAGATGGCTCTGGAGGTCCTTTCCAACTCTGTGATTCTAGTTACCCACTAACAACTCAGCCAGAGACTTGCATCTAGGAAAAACCCACAGCTAGACTGTATCTCTTCCTTTTTGAAGGGAAGGGATGAAAAAACACACAAGGGGAGGGGTCAGACAAGAGGCTATGAAATCTCTGGCCACAGAGACAAAGCAATGTACTTTATTCTGATCTTAAACTCTGTCCGGTTAACATGATGGATCAAGCTATGGACACCACTTGAGCACATGTGGCTGAACAAAGGTGAAGAACCCCCATCCTACGAAACCAAGATAATGTATGATTTCTGAACACTGCAACTTCAAGAATAAGTAGCCTGTCCTTTGTCTAACCATCTCAAAGGTCATGTACAAAAGTAGGGAAAAAAGGACTTGTTGTTATATCACTTTTCATTTTTATCCTCGCTCAGTTTTCTGTGTAAACAGACCATGGGCGTTTACACAGGTGTGCTTTGATTACTTTATTAAGTATGTGCTTTGATTACTCCACTAATCTTTTTTTATTATGAATGCTGGCAGTCTGATCAATGGATCTACACGGCATCTAATTCAATCATGGTAATCCAGGAGATGTAAGGGGAAGAGGCAACTGTAGATTTCTTCAACTCCTGAGTATATGATGCACATCTTTGTCCTTGCAGGAGCTGGTGAGTGTGAAATGATGATGTGAAGTCTTTACATTGTAGGCAGTTCTGAAATGGTGGGCCCTCTTCAGGAAATACTCCTTGAGGCTAGAAGGTGACAACCAAAACACCCAGGGAGAAGTAGGCAACCTGTGAATACAGGGAAAAGTGGATCTTCCCAAACTCATACAGGGACAGAAATGTAGCTTGCAAGCAGTGTTTTCCCCATCTTTGCATAGAGGTGTAGAAGTGAATGTTTATTTATTTTTACATATTCATATAATTCCTATTCCCAAATAGATGGAAAACATGAATGAAATGCATTTTTCTTTATGCCCATCAAAGTCTCTAGGTTGATCAAAAGCCCCCACTTAACAATATCATCCTTATACCATGTTCCTCCAGAAAAGGGTGGGTTGTTTTTTTTTCAGAATAGCATAAATGTGTGAAATGTCAGGCATCTCACATTCCCTTTAGATATCACCTTTCTGTAAGGTTCTAGAGAAGTAAGCAAAGTATGTATTTCATTGTTAAGGATCTGATTTCTTGAGTGTTCACTGTCTTAAAAGCTAAGGCTCAATTAACATAACACTTGAAGTAGCGTGTTCTTAACCTCTCAGCACAAGAGGGGAAACAAGAAAATGATCAGAGCCACATGGATTTCATCCATTTGGTGCACTTGAATGGTATCTGGGTGAAAAAGATTTCAGCAACTCACAGTGCAAAAAAACTAGAGATAATGCGGACAGTGTGAAGGAGGTTCAAAACTAGAGAAGGGGGAAAGCTTCTAGCAGTCAGAAATAATGGTACCAGTGCCTTGCACAAGTCTGTTTTGTTTTGTTTTTTTGTAAATGTTGATACTTTCTGATCTGATCCCTAATACAGTCTCCAAGGAACAGGATGGAAGCTGGGACAGAGTTTTTACCTCCTGCTGGGACGAAACAGATTCAGAGTGTGTATGCAGGCGAAAGCTCATACCTTGAATAAACCTTTGTCTTAAAGGTGCCACTGGACTCTAAATTTATTCAGAAATGCAGTAAATGAAAAATGAGCAAGTGAAGAAGCCTAAAACGAGCAAGGGGGTGTGTGACATGCTTGCAGCAAAGGACTTCAGGTGAATTAAGGGTATCAGTGGAGGTGCCTTCATTTGAAGCAGTAAAAGGTGTCAAAAGACCTTTTGTTAATTTGCAAATAGACCTGGAATAAAAGAGTCCAGTCTTTGGAATAATAAAGGACCACAATTTTATTTATTATACAAAGAATTTGTAATGGGCAGACTCAACTGCCCATTTTGACTCAACAGTCAACTATTTGACTCAACAGTTAAGTAGTTACCTTCAGTGAAGGTAATAAAGCTACCAGGATGCAGACCAGTCAGATATCTTCCATCTAGGTATCCCTGCTGTCTGGATGACTCCACTAGCTCTGAGTCCATGACTAAATGACACTTATTCCCAGCCTTCTTCAGGTGACACTCCAGACACTTTCCCTCAGGAACCCTTTCTTCATGTACTTAAACAAAAAGCTGCTCATGTAACCTCAGCTTGTGGGTTTTGTGGGGCAGAACTTGGAATGAATCTTGCAATAATTCAAAGAGGATTATTTTTTTTTTAATTTTCCCTTAACATCATATCATGTGACAAAAACACAGAACTTAGTAACACAACAGAGCAAGGATCATTTAAAGTCCAAACGATTAACTCCTCCCTCCTCCACAGCTTGCCACCCCACAAAGTCCATCTCCGTCCTCTGGCTGATGGCCCTGGATATCTCCAGCTGAGCAATCTGTGCACTGGCTTCGGAGATGTGGGTCCCAAATGAACTCCCCATTAGATAAGGCAGCTCTGAAACAATAATGCTAAAATTTACAATTTAGAACAAAAGTCTCCCCCCCCCCTTGACAGTTTCCATACACAGACCATAGTTCTCTTAAAAGAAGGTGTTAAGAGCCCAGGATTAAGGTTCAAGCTCCCCAGCAGGGCAGTCTGGCTTCCCTCCTCTGCTCTCCACACATTCTGCCCCCTTCTGCATCCGAAGGCTCCACCCCTTCCTAGCTCATTCCATTCCGAGCCAGGGGTTCCACTAACATAGAGCAGTGATCTCTCTAAGCTGAGTTAGTGTGAGCTAGCTCACAGGTTTTTTAGCCTCCTGCTCACACACTTTTGTCTCAGCTCAGGAAGGATGGCTCCAGAGCAAACTAATTTATGCAGTATAAAAATGACCGATTTGTTATTGTTTGCTTGAATGTAGTGGGGGTCATATGTTTTTATCCTGCTCTGTTGCTATGGCTTTTTGCTAATGTAATAAAGATATTATTATTATATTATTATTAATTTATGCAGTAGCCAAATTGCTGTCCCACAACTTTAATGCCAGTAGTTCACAAAGTAGAATTTTTGCTCACAAAGGCCACACCCCTGACATCACCGGAAGTGTGTCATAAGGCCACACACCCCGCCCCCAACGGTCCCGGCCGCTGCCGCCAGCCTTGCAGCTCCACTGCCGAGCCCCATGAGGAGCCCAGCGGTGGACCTGCAAGGCCGGCGGGAGTGCAAGGAAGCCCCACGAAGGCCCTCCCTGGCCCCAGGCAGGCAGGGGTGGGGAGAGGCAGGGAGGAAGCAACTTACCCTCCCTCTTCTCCGGCCTCCTCCTGGCTGAATGAGGGCCGGAAGTGGGGCGGCTGGAAGCAGGGGGTGGGGCTTCGTTGTGTGCCCCGCCCCCCGTACCTCACCCGGGGGAACTGCGATCCCCCGCGTTCCCCCCCAAAATGACCTCTGACAGAGAGTATAAAGATATAGAGAATATGAGCAGTGTGGCCACTGTTACAACGGAATTGTTATGTCTATATACTGTTTTAATATATACTCCTGGTATGATACAGATTTATAAAATCATGCACATGGTGGAGAGAGTTGACAAAGAGACATTTTTCTCCCTCTCCCAAAATGCTGGAACTCTACTGCATTCAATGAAGCTGACGGGCAGTAGATTCAGAATGGATTAAAGGAAATACTTCTTTATGCAACAAGTGACTAAAATGTGGAGTTTGATGACTGAGGATGTAATGATGGCCACAGCTTTAAAAAGGGAATAGACAGATTCATGGAGGATAGGTCTATTGGTGGCTACTAGCCATGCTGACTAAAGGAAGCCTCCACATTCAGGGGCATTAAACCTCTGGATGCCAGTGCCAGGGGCAACATCAGGGGAAGTCCTCAGTCTCTTTTCCCTGTTGTTGGACCTCCAGAGGAACCGGTTAGCCACTTTGTGAGACAGGACTAGATGGATCACTGTCTGATCCAGCAAAGTTTTGTATAGTTTTGTGTAGTGGTTTGGTATAGTGGTTAAGTTTGGTATAGTGGTTGAGAGCAACAGACTGTAATCTGTAGAACTGGGTTTGATTCCCCACCTCACCACATGCAGCCAGCTGGGTGATCTTGGGTCAGTCACAATGCTCTCAGAACAGTTCCCTGAAGAGTGGTTCTCTCAGAGCTCTCTCAGCCCCACCTACCTCACAGGGTCTGTTGTGGGGAGAGGAAGGGAAGAAGATTGTAAGCCACTCTGATTGAAGGGCAGGGTATAAATCCAACTCTTCCGCTTCTTCTTCGATTCTATTCATTACCATATTCCAATTCTTTGTGTCCTATCCTGAGCCTAAGATACTGCAAAATATTGTGGAAATTCTGAGGTACAGTAGCTGGATTGCAGTAACATAAGCGACAAAGCAGTAAATAACAAAAGAAGGAATTGTATCCCCACTCACCCCCGTGGGGCTTACTTAACTGACGAAGTCTGTGCAAAAACAGCATTTGGTTTCATATCAGGTGTCTCCACAGTATTAGGTTATCTCTGTTATGCAGACGTGCTCTTGCTAAATCAGTTTGAGTTACATGCTGTATCACATCAATTCTGGGAAAGAAAACACGGCTCGTTTAATCAAAACACTCCAGAACTAGTATAAAACTCTCCTGCCTACAAAGCTGAAGCGGAGACCTGGCCTTGGAGCTCCTATTCTCTCAAAGTGTCAGGGTTCTATCCGTAAACATATGTTGCAAGGCTAGAGGTCCATTACTTTAAGGCAGGTATCAGCCAGTCATCTTAAGGTGGGCAAATAACATCCAATTGTAAGCCTCACACAAAAGCGTGGAACAGAAAAAAACACATATATTTTTACTTTTTAAAATAGTCAATACACTGACATTGCATGGCCTGTGCATTAGATCAGACAGCAAATTGGATATTGATAGAGCTATTCAGAACAGTCGATAAGCTTTTTGATGACTGATACCTTTAGGCTGGCTGGTAATATCAATATCACTATTTGGAAACTAGAGAAAGACACTGTAAAGTAATATTCTCTTTGTGGCATCCTTAAGGGTAACTCAAGCTCACAAACCGAGCCCATTGCTCAGGCTCTGGGGTTTTCATTAACTTCTCTTTAACAGTAATGGGTTGAACAGAAAATTAATCCTCCTTCTGCTCTTTGTACACCAATAACAACAGGAAAAAATGAATGGTCCACCACCAAAAGAATCTGAGTGCATGCAAATGAATAAGCAAACGAGCGAAATTAAGTGAAGTTTTCAGAATCGGAAATTGCTTTTTGTAACTCAGTTCTCCTAGCTTCTGTTATATTAAATTAATTTGTTAATTAAACCTTACTCAATGTAATGGGTCAGACAGTAATAGTGACAGTAACAGTGACAGACTTCACGTTCCTGGGATCCCAGATCACCGCAGACTGTGACTGCAGCCATGAAATTAAAAGACGCCTGCTCCTTGGGAGGAAAGCGATGGTGAACCTAAACAGCATAATAAAAAGTAGAGACATCACCCTGCCAACAAAAGTCCGCATGGTCAAAGCAATGGTATTCCCAGTAGTCATGTATGGCTTCGAGAGTTGGACTATAAGGAAGGCCGAGCGCTGAAGAATAGATTCTTTTGAACTAGGGTGCTGGAGAAGACTCTTGAGAGTCCCTTAGACTGTAAGGAGATCAAATCAGTCAATCCTAAAAGAAATCAACCCTGACTGTTCCCTGGAAGGCCAGATAATAAAACTGAAGCTCAAATACTTTGGCCACCAAATGAGAAGGGAGCACTCACTGGAGAAGACCCTGATGCTGGGAAAGATTGAAGGTCAAAGAAGATGGGGACGGCAAAGGATGAGATGGTTAGACAGTGTCATCGATGCAACGAACATGAAATTGAGCCAACTTCATAGGACAGCAGAAGACAGGAGGGCCTGGCGTGATCTGGTCCATGGGGTCGTGAAGAGTTGGACTTGACTGTGCGACTGAACAACAACAATAGGTCAGACCAAGCCAGCTTTTTCACTCAATTCCCCTCCCCGCTATAGCCCTGTCTTTTGTTCATGTGAATCATCTGATTTTTAATCGTCTGATTAAAACGTAAACTGTACAATACTGTGTGCAGTTCTGGTCACCACACCTTAAAAAGGATATTATAGCTTTAGAAAAAGTGCAGAAAAGGGCAACTAGAATGATAAAAGGGTTGGAATACTTTCTCTATGAAGAAAGGTTAAAGCTCTTGGGGATCTTTAGCTTGGAGAAACAACGGCTGAGGGGTGACATGATCGAGGTTTATAAGATTATGTATGGATTAGAGCAGGTAGAAGTACTTTTCTCCCTTTCTCACAATACAAGAACTCATGGGCACTCAATGAAATTGCTGAATGGTTGAGTTAGAACGGATAAAAGGAAGTACTTCTTCACCCAAAGAGTGATTAACTCATGGAATTCACTGCCACAGGAGGTGGTGGTAGCTACAAGCATGGACGGCTTCAACAGGGAATTAGATAACTATATGGAGCAGAGGTCCATCAGTGGCTATTAGCCACAAGGTATGGATAGGAACTCTCAGTCTGGGGCAAGTGATGCTCTGTATTCTTGGTGCTTGGGGGGGGGGCAACAGTGGGAGGGCTTCTAGTGTCCTGGCCCCACTGCTGGACCTCCTGATGGCACCTGGTATTTTTGGCCACTGTGTGACACAGAGTGTTGGATTAGATGGGCCATTGGCCTGATCCAACATTGGCTTCTCTTATGTTCTTAATATAGGTTTTTAGGATGGTCAAAACAACCCCCTCCTTCCTTTGAACTAGGATGAAAGTTGGTTGGATCCAACCCCAAGTACAGTGGAAAACAGCAGAAATTCAACAATTTTGTTTTAAAACAAACAATAAAGAAGCCAACAGAAACAAACATTAAATCCATTCAGTCTCATTACCAGCATCATTTCTAAATCGATAATCCCTTAGACTGCACTCCATTCAGTGAGTGGCACAGACTCCGTGGTAAATTTCTATTAACAGAATGGGAAAATATTGACAGATTTCCCCCTCTGGCTGCACATTTTCTGACTCCCCTCTCCTGGTGATCCTGGGGGTCCCTTGCACCCCAGGAACAGCACTGCAGGCTGTAGCAGGAGGGGGGAGATATAGACCTTTCCATTCTCATTTAAATGAAATAGAGGCTGAGTGGAAGATTTATTTGCAGAGGGTTCAGTCAAAGACAGCAAAACTTCTGCTCCTTCCCTGCCATACTCCAGTTGTTGAAAATATCTCTCCCAGTTCAGCTCTGATCTCAGGAGTCAGCTGGGCTTAGGCTAGGGATGCCAGCCTCTAGTTGGGGCCTGGGGATCCCCTGGAATTACAGCTCATCTCCAGACTACAGAGATGTAGTCTCCAGACTACTGATGTTCCCCTGGGAAAATGGATGCTTTGGAGGATGGACTGTGGCATTGTGTATCCCACTGAGGCCCCTGTCCTCCCCAGGCTCTGTCCCCAAATCTCCAGGAGTTTCCCAACCTGGATCTAGCAACCGTACCCCTGCATCTCCCACCGGTGGCCAAGGGTACCTGGCAACTCTAGCTTAGACACAAGTATGGTGAGGCTAGTAGAGGGGTGGAGGAGTTATCATCTTCTTGTGCAGGCTCCATTTTTGTTAAAATAGATTCCCCATACTTGAGGATCACAGGAAAGGTGAAGAAAACTCATGCTTTCCTCTGTCTGCTGTGCCTCAAAATAGAGATCTTTTTTATTATTTCCTAAACTTTGACAGGGACTATTCCTTGGATGAATATTGCCGTCCCAAAGGATATCATTTCAACAGGATGGGAAGGTGTTTTTTTAAAAAAGTTACAGGTGTAAATGTGTTTCCCAACAACAGAAAAAAATGAAATAGCTGTAAAAACTAGAATAAAAACAAACATAAAATATTAAAGGACAAAACTACTTTTTAAAAATACCAAAATAAAATGTCCATATTTGGCCACTGAGTGAATGCTGAAACGGACAACCCATAGGGTTGGATCCCACCAGCTTTTCCACGGCTGAAAAAAAAGACGAAGATGTCCCCTTCGACCACCCAAATGAATGTGCTGGGGATCATGAGACCTGCATGTACATGAGCCATGTGGAAAGGGTGTTGTAATAAAATAAGGTAACCGAGTGAGAAAACAGGCCGGATCCAACCCATAAGGGCTCTTTTTTAAGTTTGTAAGGCAATGCGGACATTACAGATCCCTAGGCTTATTGCCATGGCAGAGCTCCATTGTGTTCACAAGGCACAAACACTGCTGCAAAGGGTATTATGTAGCCACAGGGTAGAAGAAGCTTTTCATAAATCATTGTCAGAGGAATTGAGTAGGCCATATTGTGTTATGGAACTCCTCGTAGTATGTAGTCTAATTCGTTTGTTGGTTGCTATTATATTGCTCGGTCTCTTTTTCTAATGCAAGGTTAATGAATACACAACACTTCGGTGTATTAAGGAGGAAGTTAAAGAACATGTGTGGGAAAATGAATAAACATAAATCCTCTACTGAGAGAGGAGACGAGCATAATAGAAGCTCTGTGAGCCCCTCCCACACACATCACAATAGAAACCGTTGTGGGCCAACAAAGAAATTGAAATTAAAGAGGGAAAAGAATGAACAGAATTTCTCTTGAAAGGAATGGAAGGACTGTGTATAAATAAAAATAATCATCTGCTGACAGGGAGGGAGGAGGCGTAGGTAAGGTACAATCTGTTTTGGTAGGGTTTTTTTGGTTTTGAGAATAAACAAACACTTAACTTTCAGTTGTGGGGTCCCACTGACATGAGTAGGTGTGTACCAGTACTTAGTGGTCTCTGAAATGGTTCGAGTCAATGGGACCCAAACCACCATTCTAGCTGCAACATTGATAAGTCTAACAGTGTGATCCTAGGCAGAGTTCCATCCTTGTACATTTACTGGAGTCAATAAGCATAGAAAGATATAACTTTGCTTAGCACTGTACTGTAAGTTATCTACAGTGGCAACAGGAGTCTGATGTCCACGTATACATCTTAGCTCTAGGCTGAACACAGTCCAAGTATTTAGGGCTGTCAAAAGCCACCACAGGGCTTCAGGCAAAGATTCTCTTTGGACCACCTCTCATACCACCCAGACCAACATCATATGCAAAAATAAAAATTAAAAAAAATCACATGGCTTACTAGTTGCCATAGGCTCCTGGGTTGTCCAGAAGCTCAGAATGTTGCTTCCTAACACCTCCCTCTTAACATCTCTGTAAGCATGCAGGGGTGCTTGGATGCCATCTGGATGGGGATGATGATGAAGAAGAGTTGGTTTTTAATATCCCACTTTTCTCTACCCTAAGGAGTCTCAAAGTAGCTTACAATCACTTTCCCTCCCTCTCCTCCTTGTGAGGTTGGTAGTGCTGAGAAAGTTCTGAGAGAACTGTGAGTGGCCCAAGGCCACCCAGCATGCTCCCCCAGGTTAGAGTCCACCACTCTTAACCACTATACCACGCAGGCTCTCACCATGGGAACCAATCAGGAGATCCTACAAAAAGAAATGGGTCTGCAGATACAGGACTAGGGACACCAGGTTCCTGCTGTGAGCAGAAGATCTCCTAACCTTGGCTCTTATAGCCCACAGTCACTATTGCAGTGGAAAAAAATTGCTGTCAGCATGACAACATCATGTCATTTTCAGGGAAAACCTGGAAGTGACATCATTCCACTCTAGGAATCACCAGAAACTCTGATTTTGCCATAGGGCTTCTAACAATTCCTACAGCAGTTTCGCCTGGAAGTGACATAATGCTGTTTGCTGAGAATGCCCTCCCATGTCCCTGCCCACCAGGGACAGGACAGGGGCAATAACAACCATTGGAACTCTGTCCAAAACTCTGGAACTCTGTCCCCAGAGAGATCTGTCTGTCTCATTCTATCGTTGCTTTTCCACCAATGAGCGAAGACTTTTTTGTTTTGTTCGACATTCCCCCACTAATGGTTGTTAGCTGTCCTCCCTGGTTTCATTGTTATGTGTGTTTATGTGTTTATATGTTTCACTGCATGGCTTAAATGTTTTATGTATGCATATATTTTAAATACTGTTTTAATATCTTGAAGTTTTAATGTTTCAGTGTTCACTGTCTTGAAGACCCTGTTTGGAAGGAAATGTGATATAGAGACATTTTAAATAAATAAATGAATAATTGTGACTATAGATGGCTGCCTGATGGTACTCTTTCTGTGCAACTTCATGTCATGTGAGGCCGAGTTGGCCAGCTCATTGGTGACTTCATGCAAATGGGGAAATCCTTATTATTTCAGAAGACCTTTACACTCAGTTACCTGAATATACTATTTTTCCATTACATTCTAGACTGGCTTCTTGCAGTTTGTCATTCAGCCTTTGAATTATTGTTTTAGTGTTTTAATGATGGCATTGTTTTACTGCTACCCACCATAAGGATGGTTAGGTAGTGGCATACATATGAGTTAGATTAAGGTAACATTGAAATCCCTTCTGTTAAACTTGTCTAGGTATGCCATTGTGCCACATTATATAATTAATCACTTTCTCAAGTGTAGCCTTTCTCTTTCCTGTTATCTTCTTAGAACGGTCTCCAGTTATAACAAAATTTTAATTAAGTTGAAAAAAATAATAATAAATCTCGAGGGAAGTATTTTATATTAGGAGAATTACAAGAGACATATTGACAGATGTCCTTGAAATAATAGCTTCTATAAATTCTACAGGAGTTTCCCCCATGAAAGTGGGATGTCTGCATTGTTATGTACCACTGTATAAAATATGCAGTTGTGCAAGAATCTAGGTCTCAAGGTTAATGCAGAACAAACTTGCCCATCTGCCAGGTCTGTAAGGTCTGCCCTTGCAACCTCAGCCCAAGGGACTCTAAGAAACACTGTAAAATGATGAGATGTCCCACCCAATATGTTGTTTCCAGCAGGGGAATATAGCAGCAAGGAATGGCTGATTGACAGTGCAGTCCTAAGAACATTTTCCTGCAAGTGAGCCTCATTGAATAGACCTGAGTAGGATTCTGAGTTTACCAGCTTAAGACCCTGTTCACACTAGATGGTTTGGGCCGGGAGAGGGACGGATTGGGGCCGCAGCAAACGGGCGCGATCCCACAGCAACATCTGGGAATCGTGCTGCGCCCATTCCCAGCCCATTCCCAATCCGCCCCTCCCGGCCAAAACCCGCAGCAAAAAAGAACCACCTATCTAGGTGGTTCTTTCTGAAGGGCCGCATCACTGCCGGCCGTGGGATCGCCGGTGCATCCCCAGCCCCCGGGCATACTGCGCATGCTCGAGCATGCGCAGTTCGGCAGCCTCCCACTCGTCTCTTCCTCCCCGGCATCTGGGATCGTGGGATCCCGCCGTGGCGTCTCTTTTTTCGTGCGGCTTTTAGAAGCCGCACTTTGCCCAGTGTTTTCCCTGCCGTGTGGCAGGGGCCCCAGTAACCCTCCCTTTTACTGCACTGCCTTCTGGTTTTGTGCCCCACTTTCTGCATTATAGTTATGCCATGCCTTAGACAATTTTTATTGCCTTAGATGGTTTGCATTTTTCCCAGGTCTGTAATCCTAGCCCTACTGCAAGCCTATTCACAGTTACTCCAGTCTAAATCCATAAAAACCAATGGGCTTAGACTGGAGTGACTCTGTATAGGATAGCATAGCAGCATAAATGTTGCACTGAGCTATGGTTCCTTTCCTTGTACCTTCACTCTGTAACCTTCCCAATCCTGTGGAGGTTCCTCTCCCTGCCACCTCCTGTCACTTGCAAGAAGCCACTGAGGTAGGAGACAGCTGTGTTTGTGTAGAGGGCTTGCACAACAGGGCTCAAATCCCAGATCCTCATGAGATTCCTTCTCTGCCTCCTCCAAAAATCTTTAACACCGATCAGCATGCATATAAGTGAAGGATTCTCAGTGGGCCAATAGGAGAATCACGCCAGCTGTGATTCTTGTTAGGCTGCATGACATGATCTTGAAACCTTGATTGGCAATTTCTCCTGTTACTGGATAGGTAAGAGATTATGGTTGAGGGTCCTAGAATAATCTTTTCATATCACTTTGGTGTAATACTTTATATTGTATAGCATGATTGTATAAAATATAATTGATTATTTCAGCTGTACCTAATGAAAATATCGGAAAATATTTGGAACTTGCTACTTGTATGTTAATTAATTGAAAACAACAATAGATAATTATAAGAAAAATATTTAATTATTTTTCATTATTGTTACATTGTTGGAAGAGTTGATATAATCTTTGTATTTTTAATTTTAGAATTGTACATATTCAGTTTTGATGCTGTAAGGCCTGAAGGAAGTGTCAGAAACAAGGTTACACCGGTTCTCGTAGTCTTGCAGTCCTGTATCTTTGCTGCCTTTAAGACTTCAACATAGTTTGTGTAAATCCTTGAGCAATATTGGATGAACAAGCCAATGAGCAATATTCCTTATTATTTTTTGTATTATCTTCTTTGTAACTGTTCTATACTTAAGTTGAATCTGTGAGAAGTTAAATATATTATTTATTGTATTGAATTTTATATAATAATACAAACGTAATTCAGCATGGTGCTGCAGTTTTGTAGTTCCCAAAAAAACTTGGCAGGAGTATGAGGAAGCCCCTGTTGAATGACTGCCATCACTCCCTAATTACTTTCCCTGAAAAGCCACCTAGACTGCAGTCACACTGGGAGCGGTGGCGCAGGCAGTATAACGCCTGCATTAACAACAACTCGAGCACCTGTTCGAGCCCCACCGCAGTCGAGGTGAGCTCTCGACCCCTAAGTCCTAGCTCCCGCCCACCCAGCGGACCAAAAGCCGAGTAACTAGCGGCAAGTAGATAAATGGGAACCCACCCTTAGAAGGGTGGGGGGCACCCTCCTCCCTGCGGAGGTGTGTGGAGAGCGGCGGCGGTGATGACAGCAACGGCGGCTGCAGTAGAACAGTGGCAGCAGCAGAAGATCGGAGGGGGAGGCGGCATGGCGCTGAAGGCGACGAGCGGCGACAGCAGAGCCAGAGGGGGACTGATCCCTGGTGGCCAGCAGCGGAAAGAGCAAGATGGCTGTCGTCGGCAGAGGACGGAGGCACAGTGACGTCATCCAGAGGCGCGCGGAGCCAGAAGGACGTAGTCGGGCCAAGGAGGACGTCGCCTGTGAACCATCCGCCTGTCTGCCTAAGCGCTAGAACATCTCGCAGCCGGGAAAAGGAGCCGATCCGAAAGAATGACACCAGCCTCCACCAGGGTGCCGGTAGGCAGCCCCTTCCATTGAATTGATGTGGCCTTAGTTAGGACTCAGATATGTGACTAGCAACCAAAAATGTAAACCGCCCAGAGACCCCTACGGGGGTTAGGGCGGTATATCAAGTTGAAATAATAATAAATAAATCTGGTGGCACCTCTATTTGCAATGGTTTAAATCATCACTGGAAGGGGTCAGCAGACAGCATACCCTGAAGTGGCTTCTCTGTGTGCCGGTTCCACACCGAAGCATCCACATTACAGGTGCTTCAACCTCAGAGCATGACCCTTGCTGGCAATGGGGGTCACTCATGCTCATATGCGCATACGCACACATCCCTACCAGATTAAAAAAAAACACCACAATTGGGATGGAAGTCACCATTCACACTTCCCATCCAGCATGTGTTCATGACAGGGGGTTCAGACATTGGGAAAAGCAGAGTAGAAGTGCTGGCATACGTAAAGATCAGACTTTCCCCAGTGTCAGCAAACTCCACTTTGAGGACAGGACAGACCCAGGTGCTGACAACTGGAGAAAGGAAGGCAGAAGTTGTCTGATTGTGCTCTTTAAATCTGCAAAGGTAGTGCAACTATGGCTCCGGTCACACGGGCAGGAAACTGCGGGGGGGGGGGGGCGTGGCTGTTTGCCCTGGGGCAAACTAACGCGTGGTTAAGCGATCAGACCTCCTGTGGAGGTCCTGTGGAGGTACCGTGGAGGTTCCATGGGTAGGGAGAGGTGCCAATCACAGGACACGCCTGCGTACAATGAAGAAGCGTGTGGTGTGGCAAACTGGGTTTTTTTGTGTGTACACGACAAATGCGCATGCTCCGTTGGGTGCGTGTGCGCATCCACGGAGACTTGGGGGGGAAATCACCTTTTTCGCAAAGGGACATGGGCAGGCGCCGGATGCCACCGGAAACGCGATCAGACGCCCGCCCTTGCCCCGCGGTTTCCGGAAACTAGTACCTCCAAGGTACTAGTTTTTTGCTGCGTGTTTTCGGCGGGAAGCCTCAGTTGTGCCACGGAAGCGCTACTCTTCCCAGATGTGCCGGTGAGATCGCGCCTGGAAAATCCACCTGTCTTCCGTCTCTCTTGCGTGGCTAATGTTCCGTGTGACCGCAGCCTATATTGGCGCAAACTGCTCATGGAGCTACTTCTCCTCATTGCTACATGTCTCTATGGTGCCAGAGGAAGGTCATGACACAGCATGACAACCACTCTCTAAGTATGGATTTTCTGACACAGCATGACAACCACTCTCTAAGTATTAGTGTTGCCAGATGGTTTCAACAAAAATACAGGACACACGTCACAAAAATTTGTCAAGTTATACATGTGTGTGCACACACACAATCCATCTAAAATTAAACAAGTTAAAATCTGCATCATTCTGAAAGGGGAAAACCATATTGTGGTATTATGCTATGCAAATATTTTTGGTGTTTTATTTCTGTGATTTAATGTGTGGGTTTATGTCGTTCAAAATTGAAGACTCTAGAGTAAGCAAGATGACTGGATGGAAGAGAGAAGAGAAGAAGATATTGGATTTATACCTCACCCTTCTCTACCCAAAGGTGTCTCAGAGCGGCTTACAAACTCCTTTCCCTTCCCCTCCCGACAACAGACACCCTGTGAGGTAGATGGGGCTGAGAAAGCTTTGAGAGAAACTGCTCTTTTCAAGAACACCTCTGACAGAACTATGGCTTGCCCAAGGTCATCCAGCATCTGCAAGTGGAGGAGTGGAGAATCAAACCCGGTTCTCCCAGATTAGAGTCTGCGCATTTAACCACTACACCAAACTGGTGATTGAAGTGTGTTACAATTGGATGGTAGCTTTACCCAAGGGGGCAGAGTTGACTTATAGAGTGGGTTTTTTTGTTTGAGAAAGAAGTAGAGAGTTGCAGGTGAAGAGATGTAGTGATATGCTGTGGAGAGTAAAAGAAACCCATGTTCTTTGTCGAAGTTATTAGTCTAAGTGGCAAGTGACAAGCCTTTGTGGCTATTTCTATTTAAGGAACTTTAGAGAAAGGAGGAGAACTGTACCTATCTGAAACCATTATGGTTATGAATCATACTGAAATCTTTACACTGTTATACCTCTAAATAAACACTATGTTTAAGAGAAAACAACTGCTTTATTTACCTCAGAGCCACCTTCAAGCTCTGATCATTTTGACATCCTACCAAATATAACTAATCTGTCCAGTTTTTGGGGATTAACTAAGAAGTCTAAGGTGAGAGCCTTTGGTGGTAGCAAAAATAAGTAGGAAATGAGGCAGCATTAACTCATCTTACCTCACAACACTACAAAGACGTGACATTACAGGTGTTTCATATAATGGGGCCTCAGAAAGAAGCAAAGCATTATAGGAGGTGCCATTACAGATGTTTCATATAATGGGGTCTCGGAAAGAAGCAAAACATTACAGGAGATGCCATTACAGATGTTTCATATAATGGTGTCTCTGAAAGAAGCAAAACATTACACCTATGCTTAACTCTCCCACTAAATTCACTAGGGGGATTTCCATGGAATCCTAACAATGTTTTCTAAGAAGTAACCCTCAATGGGAATAATGGCACTTTCTTGTGGGTAAAAGCATAGTTTTGCATCCCTGAGGTACTTAATAGCAAAAAAGTGTCTGCAGTCATTAGGGCTATATGAAAGATATAAAAAGCAACACTAACGCACTGTCCACATTCCTTCCCTTGAGGGACTTGCTGCCTCCAAACTCTCCAGACTTTTCCCCCACCATACCCCCCATACACTTTCCCCCCACTTTCTTTTAGAAGATTCAATCCTGTCACCATCTACCCCCACAGTCAACTGGAACCAACATGGAAAGCTGATTGGTTAGCCACGGAAGTCTCTTCCTTTTCATCTTTCTTTACTTTAGGCAATAGGATTTCTCTTGAAGCATCCTGCCTGGCTGCAGACTGGTGGATCTGGTTCTTTTCACACTTGGCAGGCTGCAATGGAGAACAAGCGGACAGCGATGTTGCCACTTTATCAAGCTGCAGGGGAAAAAAAGAGTGAGCACAGGCATGGAGCTTGACCAGGGTGGTGGCAAACTTTCATATGTTGACGACATTTGTATGTCCAGGATTTTGTCTGTTTACTTACTGGACTGACCAAAACTGGACACCTGAAAATCTTACTAAGTCTTCCAAGGGGAAAGGGTATAAGCAGAACATCCTTTGATTACCATGTATCGCTTCTCGGCCTTTTGGCTGGGAAAGCATTATCTACCTAAGTATTAATCTGAACAAAGGACAACTGTCCCAGACAACTTTTGCTGCTCTGTCTCCCAAGACATATCCAAACTCCTTTGGCCCAGCTCGGGATAGAGAATTTCCCCACTCTGCTCTTTTTGTTTTGTTTTGCTCCATTGGGTCATTTCAACCTTAATCCTACTCCTCTTGAATTTGTATACAATGGAAATTTCTAAAACTAGTTCCAGAATAGAAGAATGCATTGTGTGTTGCAGTTAGTTTCCTTAATTAAGTACCTAAAGGTTAAGAAAACATAAACATACAGGCCAAATAATGCTGTCAATTTAATATTAACAAATATTAACAAGTATATGCAAATACATGTATTTAAGGACATAAGAAAAGCCATGTTGGATCAGGCCAATGGTCCATCCAACCCAACACTATCTGTCACACAGTAGACAAAATCAAGGTGACATAAGGAGGTCCATCAGCAGGGCCAGAATTCCAGAAGCCTTCCCACTGCTGCCCCCAAGCAATGCTCCCTCTAAGCTGTGGAGTCTTGTGAGCAAAAATTCTACTTTGTGAACTACTGGCATTCAAGTTCTGAGCAAGCAATTTGGTTGCTGCATAAATTAGTTTGCTCTGGAGTCAGCCTTTCTGATCTAAGACAAAAATGTGTGAGCTGGAGGCTAAAAAACTGTGAGCTAGCTCACACTAACTCAGTTTAGAGGGAACACTGCCCCCAAGCACCAAGAATTCAGAGCATCACTGCCCCAGATATAGTGTTCCACTGATAGACTTCTGTTCCATATCTTTATCTAATCCCATCTTAAACCTGTCTATGCTTGTAGCCACCACCACTTCTTGCAGCAGTGAATTCCATCTGTTAATTACTATTTATTTCACCATTGATTAAGAACATATATTGGCCCTTACAAAGCCTCAATTATCATTGACAATCTGTAATGACATCCAAAAGTGACAAATATTGACCCTGACCAAACACATTTCAAAAACATTTTTCGATTGCAGTTAGTTTCCTAACGGAGCTGCGGTGGCTCAAGTGGTTAAGACGCTGAACTGCAGGCTGTGGAAGGTCGGTAGTTCAGCGGTTCGAGACCCGAGTTTGTTGCATGACGGAGTGAGCTCCTGTCTCTAGTTCCAGCTCCTGCCAACCTAGCCGTTCGAAAGCAAGAAATTGCAAGTAGATAAATAGGTACCACTTCAGCGTTCCGTGCGCCTTGGTGTTTGGTCATGCCGGCCACGTGACCACGGAAATGTCTTCAGACAGTGCTGGCTCTTCGGCTTTGAAACGGAGATTAGCACCGCAACCCCAGAGTCGGATTCAATTGGCTTTTGAGCAAGGGAACCTTTACCTTTACCTAGTTTCCTAACACTTCACAGATCTCTCTGCCCCCCCTCCCCGTTTCACTCATGCACATATGTGTTCCTATGCATTGGTAAAATGTGCCCCTAAAGGATTTTGATGCATTCCTAGATATGGCCTCACCAAGACTGGTTTCTTCCTCTTTCTCCCCCCACCCCCAAATTTCTGCTTCTGTAACAGAGAAAAATATCTGTCTATTGCTTGCATTTGTATTCTACCTTTTCTCCAAGAAGGCAGTCAGCATGGGAAAAGATCCACTGATCTTCAGTCTATTGGCTTCAGTGGAACCTAAATCTGAGGTGTCATACTTAGACTTACCTTATGGACATGTGACCATGTTTGGAACTGAAACATTTGCTTGAATGCTGGGGGGAAAACAACAACCATTTATCTGAAAAGGCATCACGTTATTCTTCCATTCTCCTCTCCTTGGCTTGTACATGCATTATGCTTGTTCAGTTCTTCAAAACAGCAGCCATCCCACAATGCATCCTGGATCTGGTGCCTACAATTAACTGTAAACGATTCTGCATCACCCCTTAATGAAAGTCAAGGCTGCCAGCTCTGCATTTTGTCTGCCTTTTTGTCTTGTCTCCGAAAGATGCTTCTTCATAAGCACTCCATAATGAGCACCACCTGGTCTCTACATATGTAGGCAGAGAACTTGAAAGCACGAGAGGAAGGGTTAAGGTCTCCCAGTGCTGGGATGGGAAGGGGAGGGGGACAAATTATACAAGGACAGCCAAAAATAAATAAAGAGGTCAAGTTTTTGCAGGGGGGGGGGACATTTAGCATTTTGAAAGTGAAACATTATGGTATGGATCACATTGTATCTCTTTTTATTATTCAAATTTTTATTCTTTTAAATTTTTAAAAAATGTTGCAATGGTAAATCAGGATTCCCTTAGCTGAAGAGTTAAGTGCATGGATATTAAATGGAAGCTAGTGACAGCCTGAGAAAAATATGTATTTAATTTCTTTATTTTAAAATGTATGCCAGCCTTCTTCAGAAGTTCAAAACGTTTTACAATCCATCAGTAGCAGAACAATTTTCAATATAAAACAAATGTACAGATTTAATCCAGTAGCTAATTAGTCATAACAAATCAGCAAAGCTCTTTAGAACAGTACTGTTCCATAAGTCATTTGAAGCACTCGTAATGAAGGTGAATCCCAGGGTTTTTCCAGCAGCTTATTCCATAGAATTGGTGTTACTACTGAAAAAGTGTTAAGTACTTACAGAGGATCTAGGAAATGGAGGAAGCAACCAGCCAACCTAATTTGGTTCTTCACATATATAGGGATGCTTGAACCCCTGCTGGTTTGGCTCATATTTTGTCCACCAGCCATGAGCAGAGAAATAATTTTTTTGCTGAACTGTTTGGCTGTTTACGAGCAGCTTGACCCTACCTATCAGGTTACTTTTCACATAGCAAAACACTACAGCAGAGTGCAATTGGCAGTATTTCATGCATGTGTGTTGTCACACAGCCCAAAAGGGGTCTTAGTTCCCCCCACACGCACAATCTTGTCAGCACAGCTTATCAGCCAATTGTATAAATAAGCTGTTGTTGTTGTTAGCCATTCAGTCGCATCCGACTTTTGGCAATTCTATGGGCCAGCTCTCTCCATGTTTTCCGATCTTGGACTGTTTCTTTGAGTCATTCCATGCTCAGGCTGGTGTTGACTTTTATGGTGTCTAGCCCCTGTGTTCTTTGGTGGCCCCATTTCCTTTTGCCACTAACCCATCCAAGCATAATTGCTTTTTCTAGTGAGTTCTTCCACATGACAGGGCCGAAATAAGTCAGTCACAGTTTTATGATTTTTTCCTTCCTGTGACTTGTCTGGTCTTATGCACTCCAATACTTGCTTATTTGTCACGTTTGCTGTCCAAAGAATGCTCAAGAGCCTTCTCCAGAACCACAGCGCAAATGAGTTGGTTTTCCTCCTGTCTTGCTTCTTCATGGTCCAACTTTCGCAGCCGTAGGTTGCTATGGGGAACACAATAGCACAGACTAATCTGCATTGGGTTGCTAGGCTGATGTCCTTGCTCTTCCATATTCAATTCATGCTCATCATTGCTGTGCGACCCAGCAAGATTCGGCATTTTATTTCTTGACTGCATTTGCTGTTTTGGTTGATCTGTGATCCTGAGTACGTGAATTCTTCCCCACATTCAATCTCTTCATTGTCAACTGTTATTTTGACGTTTCTCTTCTTCTTGGTGGTACTAAATAAGCTATAAACAAATTAATCAGCCAGCCAATGCTCATAAACTTATCTTTAAAGGAGTCTTACCATTTGTTTCTGTATTATCATTAAGGTTACTTCATGTATGCAATTTTTTTTCATAGTCTGAAGGGAGTTATAGTCTGCAGTCCCTGATGCAAGACTCTGGAGAGGTGGACTAAATAAATACATGATCATCCATGACCCTGGAGAGGAATTGATTTCACCTTCTGCACAAATGCAAAAGGATCTTGCAAGGAAGAAGGAAATGAAAAGGAAATGCCACGGCTACTGTGCAGCTGTAAAGTTACATACTCTCAATATTCAGGGGTCTGGAAACCATGTCACTACTATGGAAGCATTCCTGTTTTTACCTCTTTTAAGAAATGCATATGCCTGTATTGGGGGGAAAGGTATGATCTGCCTCGATATCATCATGCAGCTTCAGACCCAGTGTGGTGTAGAGGTTAGAATGTTGAAATAATACCTGAGAGATCCTACGTTTGTACCCCCATTCTGCCTTAGAAACTTGCTGGGTGGCCTTGAGCCAATCACGCACTCTGAGCCTAACATACCTCACAGAGTTGTGAAGAGAGACCAATGCAAGCTGCTTTGGGCCCCCTCTGTGGAGGAAGGCAGGGTATAAATGAAGTGAATAAATTAAAACGGACAGAGACAGTCCCTACATATAAAAAATAGGAACCTAATTCAGTACTCCCCTATAACATGAGAACATAAGATGCCACTCATATTATCAATTATTGATTTCTTCTATTAGCTACATTTTAAATACTAGAAAAGAGCATGAGTCCAGAACAATTTTTTTGCAGGGTATGAGCTTTTGTGAGTCACCCCTCACTTCTTCAGATACAGCTAGAACGCAAGTCTATCTGTCCAGGGTTCTTTTTGTAGAAAAAGTCCAGCAGGAACTCATTAACATAATAGACCACACCCAACAGTAGAAACTCATAAGCATATTAGGCCACACCCCTGAAAACACAGATCATTAGCATATTAGACCGCACCCCCATGTTACCAGAAGTGTAGTCATCCAGCAACACCCACCTTTTGCTTCTTATTCTGTTTACCCTGTTTGTTGTCAAAACCCAGGGCTTTTCTTTGTAGCAGGAACTCCTTTGCATGTTAGGCCACACACCCCTAACGTAGCCAATCCTAATGACTTTCTGCTGTTGGGTGTGGCCTATTATGCTAATGAGTTCCTGCTGGGCGTGGCCAACTCAGGAGCCAGCCAGAACTCCGTTCCTGTGCCCTGCCCAAAAATAGCCCTGTATCTGTCCTTTTATATTACAGACAGACAGATGGATTCACATTCTAGCTGTGTCTGAAGAAGTGAGCAGTGACTGACAAAAGCTCATACTGTGCCACAAATTTAGATAGTCTTTAAGGTGCTACTGGACTCTTGCTCTTTTCTACTGCTACAGACAAACTGACATGGCTACCCATCTTGATTTTAAATACTGTAATGATTGAAAATGTAGTACTCTCTTCTACTAAAGAGTGCTATACTATTTCCTTGCTACCTCGTTCTGTTCTGCGAATTATCTTGAAGTTCAGCCATATTCTAGTAGGTGTGCTCCTGGAATCACTTGCCATAATTTAATAAAGCACATTTTGTTAAGCAGGTTTGGTGGCAGCAACTGTAAGATGACAAAATCAGTATTGCTTGAAAAGAAATGTTATGTTAACCCAGATGAGCCTGGAATTGGACTGGCAGACTTTGCGGTTTTAGTCTTAGGGAATTAATGGAGTAGTCAGAAAGTAGCACTTGATTTGGGGAGGTGCTGTGGCTCACTGGCAGAGCATCTGCTTGGCTTTGCAGAAGGTCCTAGGTTCAATCTCTGGGCGATTTCTCACTAGAGCTGCCTCGCAGCGCAGCGCCGTTTGCCCCAACACAAACATGTCAATTTCACACCCGAAGCTGCGGGGCTGCATTTGACCTGCGGCTTCGCCCGATTTCCTTCGCAGTTTCATGATCCTCAAAAATCAGGATCACGAAACTGCGGAGGAAATCGGGCAAAGCCGCGAGTCAAAATGCAGCCCCAAAATGCAGCTTCGGGTGTGAAATTGACATGTTTGTATCGGGGCAAATGGCGGCTGTGCTGCGAGGCAGCTCTAGTGAGAAATCGCCCTCTGGCATTTTTAGTTATAAAAGGATCAGGTAGGAGGTGATGTGAAAGACCTCCGACCGAGACCCTGGAGAGCTGCTGCTGGTCTGAGCAGACAATACTGACTTTGTTGGGCCAAGGGTCTGATTCAGTATAAGGCAGCTTCATGGGTTCATGTGATTTATTGGTGGAGAGATGCTGCCTACCCAGAAATAACTTATTCAAAAACCAAATGCACCCTGCTTGCAATACCTGCTTTCTCTGAAGCCACGTGCCTCATAAATGGTTGATGTTTTCAATTTAAAGAAGCAGTTCATGATTCATAAGAACATAAGAGAAGCCAATGCTGGATCAGGCCAATGGCCCATCCAGTCCAACACTCTGTGACACAGTGGCCAAAAATACCAGTTGCCATCAGGAGGTCCATCAGTGGGGCCAGGACACTAGAAGCTCTCCCACTATTTCCCCCCCCCCTCAGCACCAAGAATACAGAGCATCATTATGTAGGCAATAGTCAGCACTGCTGGTACAGGATACTGGATTGCTGGGGTTAATAGGATTTACAGTTTTTCTTGGTCTTACAGATTGATTTGATTGGCTATGAAAACTACTCTTCAAAACCCTCAAGAATGCTGAAAGTTAGCTGTGCAAGTAACAGGGCGGTAAGATAACTGGGTGTTGATTTGTTAGAAGCAGATATGCAAGCTACTGGAACAGCTGTTCCTACAGTATGCAAGTGTATTCCTACAGAATAATAAAGCACTTGGGAGATATGCTGAGATGCACCATCAAATTGTGCTGAAGCTAGGAAATGCTCCATTGAGACAACATCTATGCCATAATCACATGATATACCAGGCCACTATCAAACTGATATAACTGACATGCTGGTGGATAACTTGATAGACATATTGTCCTGGTCATCTTTACTGGTAATTGTAAGATGGTGATTTTATTAGAAGAGACCAGATTAATGAAATGTTCAACATAGGTATTCATTTCCTAATAGAGAAGACAATTAAGTTCAAATATGGGAAATGAATATGTTACTAGTTTTGAACTAGTGCTTGGATACTGTCAGATTCAAGGGGCTTTGGAAAACCAGTAACTAACCACATTTCTTATATCATATAAGCTCTTTTCAGATGTTTGGTTTTGGTGTTTCAGTCGTGCATAATGAGAGTGCACATTTCATGTGATCCTCCTGATACACGCAGTGTGAATTGGGCAACATGGTTATTTTCAATATGTGTACAGCTTTTGTCCATGGGGTCGTGAAGAGTCGGACTCCAACTGTGTGACTGAACAACAACAAAAAAACAGCTTTTGTATGCATAAAAGGAATCCCAGATTTTTGAGGAAGCACATTCATGTATATCAAAGCTTTATGCACATGGACTCATTCATAAAAAGTGTGGATCATGTATGTTTGGAGGACTGTGCATTATGTTTGCTCTCAATAAACACAGTTTTAGTGCCAAAATCAAATGTCTGACTAGGCTCTTTCAGTTCTACAGAGTATCTTCAGTCTTATTAATACTCCATATTCCTTTCAATAAGAGGAAGGTTTTGAAAACCAAAGACATCATTATCTACCTGCGCAGCTTTCTTTGTTTCCATAGAAATTAGGAACATTTGTTGGGAGTGGGGAAGTTTACACTTGCAGAGAGGAAGTGCCAGTTTGCAAAGAATCATATGACATTAGATATAATTTCAGTAAGAAATGGTTCAAACTAATGTCTGTGGATTCCATAGAAGAGTTGTAAAAGATTTCACAGGGAGAGCAGCAGCATGCTTTATGGCAACTAGCAAAAGCGCTTTTGTGTGGCAGAAGAGAACCAGAAAGATGCTCTTTTGTGCATTCCTTGAACTCCCAGATTTTTTCTCATTCGTTTATTTAATGGGATGACTCCACGGTTGTTGTTGGGTTTACCTTAAACAGACGTCTAGAGTGTAGGTTGACTTGTGGCTTTTGATGGTCAGAAGTGGTCAGACACCAGATGCTAGGCAACAGATTTTAAATGGTTGGTTATCACCCCAGCTCTCACAATGTGTAAGCTTTCATAAATTTTACCTTTGTTCCAGGTAGGATACACAGTTGTACATTGTACATTGATCACGATGCTTTACACTGACTAGCTATAAAGCACAAAACAAAAGGTGACCTGTGGAGATGAGAGCAAAATAAGGATCCATATGTATGGACAATAAATACAGACACGGCCTACTCAACTCATAGGATACATTGATCAGATATCATCTATGGTCCCTGTGCTGGGTGCAGTAAACCAATAAATCTATTATTGAAGGCTTAGATTGAAAAGATGGATGCTGTTTACTTTACACACTAATGCTATTACAAGCTTGTTTGTTTATCAGAGTAGTAAGACTATTGTGCCCACAGTTCTTTTTTTTTTTAAGTACAGGAAGGTACACCTTTATTGTTTTCTTATATTGTATGAAAAGACAGCCAACTGGGTACTTGAAACATCCTTTTGTCTGCAGAATTTAAAACTGGGCTCCTTCTTGTCTTGCCTCTCTCAAGCAAAGACAACATGGGAGCAACGAGAGTGGATCAAGGACAGGAGTTTGAATCACAGCAGCTTCCTGAAGTGTGTGCGGGAAACGTGGACTGCAGCCAACTTTGGAATTTCCCAGCTGAAGATTTCAGCTGGGAGCTGGAGCATTCTTCTCCTCCTTGACGGACTTCTGTGCTGTTTACCAAGCATGAAATAACCTTTTTCAAAACGAATACAGCCACTTCAGTGTTTAACAAGAAAAGGAAACATCTGATCAACACTTGTTATTTTCCTCCCAAATATTTACACAGTCTTGTCATTGCAGACTATCGTTAGCATATCCCGAAGGTTTCCAGAAACATAGTGTGAGTATACTGTAATACACCCAATAAATTTCTGTCTTCCCTATCAACTTCAACTGTGATATATGCTCTGGATCAAATTTGTGTCAATGTATTTTAGAACTCCATTATTATTCAATGTAACTTGGTAGCATTTGATGATTTCAAGTTTATAAAGCAGTTTTATGACACTCGGAGCATAAGCCAATTGCTAAGATCCTATAGCTAGTCTTTGCAGTGCTGCTTGAATCAGTGCAAGATGGTCAGTTTCACATTCTCAGTCAACAGAATTCCATTGAAACCATAACTTCAAACACATTGCCAACTGTCTTCCACTGCTATCTTATGTATTACATGACACTGTATAGGTTTTTAAATATTCCCAATTGTGTTTTAAATTGTTTTAACTTATTGTATACATTTAAATGTTGTAACCCACCCTGAGCCCTGCTGTGCAGGGAAGGGAGAGCTAGAAATCCGACAAACAAACAAATAAAAAATAAAAAGGTGCATACACTGAATGCAAATAGGGGGAACAGGATGCTAGCAGAAGCAAGACCCGCTCTCAGCCTTTGCATTTTGAAACTGACCTTGTGTACCTACAAACTGTATGCTCTTTTGTTTGGTATTCACTTTTAATCATCTATCGATTGTAATCTGTTGTTGTAACCCACCCTGAGCCTGCTTGCGGGAAGGGCGGGATAGAAATTGGGATAAATAAATAAGTTGGAAGTCTTCAGAAAGCTAATGGGAGTGGACTACCAAACACAGCTGATGCAACCCAATAACTATAGAGCCCAGACCAACAGTACAGCTCCTTTCTAAGAACAGTGACATACCCAGATAAGCTTTATAACCTGCTGCATGGAGAAGACCCTTATAGCAATTCCATGCCTTCAGGTCTAAAGCACTACGTGTCATCCATTCCCACCTGTTTCTCCTTTCCTGGCAATGGAGACAGTGAGATAGATAGAATGTGGAATAATAGCCCTCCCCTTAGGGATGCCAGCCTCCAGGTAGGACCTGGAGATCCCCCGGAAATACAGCTGATCTCCAGACTACAGAGATCAATTCCCCTGGAGAAAATGGATGCTTTGTAAGGTGGACTCTATGGCATTGTACCCCACTGAGGTCCCTGTCGTCCCCAGGCTCCATACCCAAATCGACAAGATTTCCCCAACCTGGAGCCGGCAACCCTCCACCCTCCTCCGCAGGTGGCCCTATTTCCCCATGATATTGTTAGTCCCTGATACTGTACATATCAGTGGAAGCCTTTTTCTGTACTATTCAGCCTGCCACTCAAGATCCTCTTTACAAGTTATTCTGTTCATGCTATTCATGGCCTGTGCCTGCAGAGGTGAAGTGGGAGGTGACCAGAGATAGGGCTTTTTCAGCAGTGGCACCTTGCTTATGGAATGCCCTCCCCCTTGACACTCATCTGGCACCTGCGTTGCTTTCTTGTGCCCAGCCAAAAATCTTTTTTACCCAGGCTTCTAGTAAAGGGTTTGATCATTTCAATTGTTTTTACAACCTGCTTCTACCAGTTTGGTGTAGTGGTTAAGTGCATGGACTCTAATCTGGGAGAACCGGGTTTGATTCCCCACTCCTCCACTTGAACCTGACTGGATTACCTTGGGCAAGCTGTAGTTCTGATAAGAGCTGTTCTTGAAAAAGAACAGTTTCTGTCAGAGCTCTCTCAGCCCCAACAACCTCACAGGGTGTCTGTTGTGGGGAGGGGAAGGGAAAGGAGTTTGTAAGCTGCTCTGAGACTCCTTTGGGTAGTGAAGGGTGGGGTATAAATCCAATCTCTTCTTCTTCTACCTAGCATAAATCAGGCTGCCAAATATTTCATGCCCTGGGCTTGAATGCTTTTATGCATCTGGGTATTTTTGGCTGGACTTTAATGGTTGTTAATTTTCATGATTTCAGGTTTTTACAATTTTCTCTTATTTTGTGAGTAACCTCAAACAGGTCTCAAAAAAGATGGCATACAAATGTATTTTTTTAATGAATAAGTTATTCAGTTGCAGGTATACTACTTCAGATTCAAATTCTCATGGCCAAGGAACCAGTCTTTATTTCACAGGGAAAAGATGTCACTGGGTGTTGGGGTGGGTGAGCAGGATAGTATTCATCAGATTCATCATAGCATGCATAGTTCTAATCCTTGTATAGCTAGATGGAGCATGCATATTTCACCCATACTGCCGTCATTCCACTGGCTGCCCATCACTTAATGGGCTCAATTTAAATATATTGGCTATCACATACAAAGCCTTCATGGCCTTGGACCCTCATATATGCAAGACCACCTCTCCCCCATGCTCTGCTATGACAGTTTTGCTGTCTTCTGCAGGTGCCAACCTGCAAATGGGCAAAATCAACAACTGCCCATACAGGTGTTTTCTCCTTTGTGGCCCTTGCCTTGCAGAATGGCCTGCCTAAGGAGGCCAGGAAGGCTCCCGCTCTCCTGGCTTTCCACAAATTATGCAAAACTGAATTATTCAAGAGGGTTTTTCTAAGCAAGCAACAGGGTAGCACTGTACAAAATGATTCACAAACTCACTTGGACAAATTATTAGAGACTGTAGTCTATACTACTTTGTAGGGGCTTTTTTTTTTTTTGGCAAAAGAGGTGCCGGAACTCTCAAGAGGGAAATGAAGTTTTCATTCTGTATACTCAAAACTCATGAACTTTTAAACATGCCGGAACTTTGTTCTTCTGGTATTAAATGGTGTCAGAATGACTATTGGTGCAGCGCGAAAACACCAATGGCTCCTGGACTCAGCAAAAAGTACTGCAAATTCTGGTAAGCCTGTTCCATAAGCTTTTCATAGATGCCCTGCACTGATGTGTAACCCAAATTCCACTAGTGTTGCATTTTTGCAACAGCATTATAGGAAGCTTGAACTAGTTTGACCCTGTGCTTCCTGCCTGCCACAGCATCATCAAACACAGGTGCATTCATTCACAGATCCTTGCTTAGCTTTTAGAGCTCTTAGTGATTCTTAGTGCTTGTGTTAACACAATAGTCAAGCAGGACCACTAAAAGTGGCATGTTCAATGGACCACAATAACGAGGTTGATAGTTTATCAAAGGCATGGGGCGGCAATCAGAAAACCTGTTTTGTAAACAAAGTCCCTTTTTGCTGGTCATCGGCAGGCTTTAGTAGCTGACAACATTCTGCTGATCCTGTTCTTAAAATATTCACGCCAGCCTCATCAAGAAAAGGAAATGAAGCAATTTGTTCACAGCCTTCTTAGTGATGCTCCTTTCAGACATAATATTGCTGCAGTGGTCTGTCATTCTCATTGGCTTCCAGTTAATTTCCAAGTGCAATTGAAAATAACTATTGCTTGACCTATAAAGCCCTTAGAAGAAATGGCTTTAGCCCTGACCTGGATAGCCCAGGCAAGCTCAATCTTGTTAGATCTCAGAAGCTAAGCAGGGCCAACCCTGGTAAGTCCTTGGAAGGGTGACCAGGGCTGAGATGCAGAGCCACCTCTCTAAAACATCAAAGCTCCACTAGAAGTCACCATGACTTCCAGGCTCACAAGCACATACACACACGGAGAGACACACAAAATACGCACCCCCCAAAAGAAGAAAGAAATGGCTTCAAAGTGTATTTTACTGCCTCTTTCTGTACAGTGGCACTGAGGCAACTGAGATGCAATGAAATTCCTAAACAAATACTTTTTACATTCATGTTTCTCTAAGGGCACTTTCACCCATGCTAAATAATGCATTTTCAATCCACTTCAGCGTAGGCTTGCCAAGTCCCCCCAGGGGCGGCAGACCGGGCCCTGGGGGGAACCCCACCCCCAAAGCACGGGATGTGCCCGGTGTCAGCACATCACCCAGAAGTGACGCAGCCACGCCGGGCACACCGGGGGCGGGGCTGCAGTCATCAGAGGGAAAACTCTATGTTTTCCCCTCGGATGACCGCAGCCCCGCCCCCAGCACGCCCGATGCGGACACGTCACTTCCAGGTGACGTGCTCGCGGTGCACACGCTCCCGGAGCAAGCCGGGAGTCCCCCGCTGCGGCTTAAGGTAGGACTTGGCAACCCTACTTCAGCGACTGTTTGCAAGTGGATTTTGCCATTTCACACAGTAAAATGCAGTTGTAACGTGCATTGGAGGGCAGGAAATGGATTGCAAAAACTACCTTCTCTCAATGGTTGCTATGTTTTAGCCTCGGATTAAGTTGGCTCCCACCTTGGGAAACTCAGGATGTAGTATGTTCGTAGGTCCTTACGGTAATTTAGGACACCTAGTTTAGCTTTTTAAACCTTCACATCTAATCTGGACAGACAGATGTAGTAAGTTATTAGTGCTCATAGAGTTACACCCTTCTATGTCTATGACCCCAAGTTGTGGCTCTGCTAAGGGTTGTTCTGAAACAACTTTCTATTTCTTTGAACTGATGTACGGAAGACTGAATGAGTTTTACTTTCATATGCTACACAGCACATGTTCAGTTGAAATTTTGTTGGTGATTTCAGTTCTCCATTTCTCCCTGTTGGTTTTATAGAATCAATTGCATGCTATACATGTGGTGTACCATTTTATACACAAGTTATACAATATTTATACACCTATTACATGTTCCTCTATGCTTCTTATTTTCATTGAATATTTAATGCTGATTTATTGATGCACAAAGACTGCTGAAAATTTGGTATGGTTTACAGAAGAAATTCAGAGGGAGGGAGGAGAAAGATGCTGCCAAAATAAAGAATACCAGGTTCAATTTGCACAAAGAAACAACAAAATCAAAATGGGGGGTTTCAGTGGAAACAGGAAGGATGAAAACTGAAATTATTCTTTAACTAATTAGCCAGAGCAAAGTAATCCTAAACAGAATTATATCCTTATAAATCCATTAATGAGCTGAGAAGGGTGTAACATCACTTAGGATGGCAGCGTAACATAGCAATCTGTAGTGATGTGGTGATGGTCAATGGAATAAACAGCTTTAAAAAGGGACTAGATAGATTCATGGAGGATAGGTCTATCAATGGCTACTTGCCATGGTGACTGAAGGGAACCTCCACATTCAGAGGGAGTCAATCCCGAAGCCAGGAGGCAACATCAGGGGAAGGCCTGGGCCTCTATGCCCTTTTGTTGGCCCTGCAGAGGAACTGTATGAGAAAGGATGCTGGACTGGATGGACCGAGGTAAAATCGGGGAGTTGGAGTGCTTGGTGTTGGAGGGAAAAATAATTGTGGGTATTTCAGAAACTTGGTGGGATGAAACTTGTGGTGGCTCTGTATGTCAGAGAGGGTATAAAGTCCAGAAAGATTGAGAGGCTAAGAGAATTGGATTCGCTTCTGGAAATTCTATGGGTTGAAATAGGGGGGCCAAAAGGAAATTTAACATTGGGAGTTTGTTATCGCCCACCAGATCAAAAGATAGAGGAGGATTATAAAATGATTAATGAATTAAAGACAGCAGCTAGACAAAAACACTGTGTCATAATAGGTGATTTTAACTACCCACACATTGATTGGGTCAATATGTGTTCTAGTCGAGAAAAAGAGATTGAGTTTCTAGACACTCTAAATGACTGTGCTATGGAACAGATGGTCACGTAACCTACCAGGGGAGAGGCTATCCTTGGTTTGGTCCTAAGTAACACTCAAGACCTGGTGAGAGATGTAAAAGTGATTGCACCGCTTGGGAACAGTGATCATAATGTTGTTGAGTTCAACATTTGTACAAATAGGGAATTGGCCAAAAAGACTCACACAACCACTTTTAACTTTAAAAGGGGTAATTTTTCTGATATGAGGGGACATGTGGGGAGGAAACTGAAGGGAAAAGTAGAAAGGGTCAAAACCATTGGGGAAGCTTGGAAACTGTTTAAAACTACAATTCTAGAAGCTCAAATAAAATATATTCCGCAGGTTAGGAAAGGCACAAACAGGTATAAGAAAAAGCCTACATGGTTAACAAACAAAGTAATGGAAGCTGTAAAAGGTAAAAAGGATTCCTTTAAGCGGTGGAAAGCTAGTCACAGTGAGGCTGATAAAACAGAACACAGGCTATGGCAAATAAAATGCAAGTCTGTGGTCAGGCATGCAAAAAGGGAATATGAGGAGCATATAGCAAAAAATGTAAAGACCAACAATAAAACTTTCTTCAAATACATTAGAAACAGGAAACCAGCCAGGGAGGCAGTGGGGCCCTTGGATGACCAAGGGGTAAAAGGAGTACTGAAGGATGATAGGGAAATGGCTGAGAAGCTAAATGCATTTTTTGCCTCCGTCTTCACTGTGGAAGATGAGAGGTGCTTGCCCACTCCAGAGCCGCTGAGTTCGGGAGGGGTGTTGAAAGACCTGAGTCAGATTGAGGTGACGAGAGAGGAGGTCCTAAAACTGATAAACAACTTAAAAACTGATAAATCACCAGGCCCAGATGGCATACATCCAAGAGTTCTGAAAGAACTCAATTGTGAACTTGTGGATCTCCTGACAAAAATATGTAATCTCTCCTTAAAATCAGCCTCCATTCCTGAGGACTGGAAGGTAGCTAATGTCACTCCCATCTTTAAAAAGGGTTCCAGAGGAGATCCGGGAAATTACAGGCCTGTCAGTCTGACGTCGATACCGGGTAAATTGGTGGAAACCATTATTAAGGAAAGAATTAGTAGGCACATAGATGAACAAAACCTATTGAGGCAGACTCAACATGGGTTCTGTAAGGGAAGATCTTGTCTCACTAACCTGTTAATGTTCTTTGAGGGGGTGAACAAACATGTGGACAAGGGGGATCCAATAGATATTGTTTACCTTGACTTCCAGAAAGCTTTTGATAAAGTTCCTCATCAAAGGCTCCTAAGCAAGCTCAAAAATCATGGGATAAAAGGACAAGTCCTTTTATGGATCAAAAACTGGCTAATTAATAGAAAACAGAGAGTGAGTATAAATGGGCAGTTCTCCCAGTGGAGGGGTGTAAGCAGTGGGGTACCACAGGGATCAGTACTTGGTCCACTGCTTTTTAACTTGTTCATTAATGATTTGGAGTTGGGAGTAAGCAGTGAAGTGGCTAAATTTGCGGATGATACGAAGTTGTTCAGGGTGGTGAAAACCAGTGAGGATTGTGAGGCACTCCAAAGGGATCTGTCAAGGATGGGCAAGTGGGCATCAACATGGCAAATGGGGTTCAATGTGGCCAAGTGCAAGGTGCTGCACACTGGAGCCAAAAATCCTAAATATAAATACACATTGATGGGGTCTGAACTGGCAGAGACAGATCAAGAGAGAGATCTTGGAGTTGTAGTAGATAACTCACTGAAAATGTCGAGACAGTGTGTGACTGCAATAAAGAAGGCCAATGCTATGCTGGGGATTATTAGGAAGGGTATTGTAAACAGATCAGCCAATATCATAATGCCGCTATATAAATCAATGGTGCGACCTCATCTGGAATACTGTGTGCAATTCTGGTCACCACACCTTAAAAAGGATATTATAGCTTTGGAAAAAGTGCAGAAAAGGGCAACTCGAATGATAAAAGGGTTGGAACACTTTCCCTATGAGGAAAGGTTAAAGCGCTTAGGGCTCTTTAGCTTGGAGAAACGACGACTGAGGGGTGACATGATTGAGGTTTATAAGATTATGCATGGGAAAGAGCAGGTAGAGAAAGAGGTACTTTTCTCCCTTTCTCACAATATAAGAACTCGTGGGCACTCCATGAAATTGCTGAGCGGTCAGGTTAGAACGGATAAAAGGAAGTACGTCTTCACCCAAAGAATGATTAACACTGCCACAGGAAGTGGTGGAATTCACTGCCACAGGACGTGGTGGTAGCTACAAGCATGGACGGCTTCAAAAGGGAATTAGATAAGCATATGGAGCAGAGGTCCATCAGTGGCTATTAGCCACAAGGTATAGATAGGGGCTCTGGGGCAAGTGATGCTCTGTCTTCTTGGTGCTTGGGGGGGGGGCAACAGTGGGAGGGCTTCTAATGTCCTGGCCCCACTGGTGGACCTCCTGATGGCACCTGGTATTTCTGGCCACTGTGTGACACAGTGTTGGACTGGATGGACCTTTGGCCTGATCCAACATTGGCGTCTCTTATGTTCTTATGTTCTTGTGACCACTGATCTTATCCAGCAGGGCTCTTCTTGTGTTCTTAATCTATATAAAATCCAAGTCAGATCTATTCAGTGGAGAACTGTACCCTGGAGAGCTGGAGTTTTTCTTTAGTGGTCTAGGATTTTAAAAAATTATTATTATAGCAAAGGGACTTGGCCCAAAGCTTGGATATATCACTTCTGGTATTTTTAGAGGGACATAGAGGTGTCATTTCATCATGTGTCTTAGGACAGGAAGAGAGGTTAGCAACAGACATTATCCTTCCCAAAGGCGATCATAATTTTTGGTTCAATAACCAGTCATGCATGAGGAGGTGCCAAGTGTATTAGGTACAAAGTTGAGCATTTTGACCTCTTCTTGTTGCCTTTGGGGATATTTGATAAAGAACTCATGTCACAGTTTTCATTTAAAAGTTGTAATACTTGCTTCATTTTTAACAATCATGTAAACTTCTTAAAAGTTTCTTCTACAGGACATTTATCTGCATTAGGGGCATACAGGGCTATTAAATATATGATAATGCTTGAGAGTTGCTTTGAATTCTTCAAAGTAATATTTATTTATTTGGTTGGTTGTTTGGTTAGGTGGGTGTTTAAAAAAAATAATTTATTCAATTGTAACAAAAAATACCAAATAGAAAAGAAAAAAATCTCATCAATCATAAAAGGGTTCATACAGATCTTACTAAGATTAAGGACATAAAAATAGTAGATATAGTTTAAACATATATCATTTAACTATAGAATATACATCGACATATGTTAAACATAACAAGGATATAATTCCTTTGGTAAAAGTAAGCCTAGCTAGAACATAGAGATTCCATAGTTGTGTCTGCTACATCTGTAGAGTGAGGGCAATGGAAATTTTCCAACAAGCAGCTAGGTTGGGGGGGTTTTACCCTGCCTTCCTACCTTCATAAGGGCCACAAGAGCTGCTAACAAATTAAAACATACACAATAAAATCCCATATAAAACAATTAAAACCAAAATCATTCAAACAATTAAAACCAGAGCTAAAATACAAATACCAAAAAAAAAACCCATTGGGCAGGAAGGAGAGATCACTGAAGGAATGCCAAAGGAAACAAAAAATTCTTCACCCACTGGTGGAAGACGGCAACAGAAGGGGATATATATAATAACATAATTCAAGTCAAGTAGGACCTTAAAAATCAACAAAATTTTCCAAGCTATGAGCTTTTGTGAGTAAAAGCTCCCTTAATCACATACTAAAAGTAATATAGGCCCCGGTCACATGGGCAGGAAAATGCGGGGGGGAAGTGTGGCTGTTTGCCCCGGAGCAAAATAACGCGCGGTTGCACGATCAGACGTCCCATCGAGGTCCCGTGTTTAGGGGGGAGGTGCCGATCTGCAGCGTGGCAAAGAAGCGGCGCGGCACAATCACACCAGCAATTGCTAGGCGCCGCTTCCGTGGCAAACGGGATAGATTTTTTTAAAAAACCTGAAGTTTGTGCATACGCATGACTGAACAATCGTATCTGCACATCCGAAGGCGGATGGTGGGCTTACCAGAGAGGGCGACAGACGCTTCCGGACCCCAACTGAGCTCCGAGGCATAGCCAATGGAGGGGGAGGTGGGTCTCCTCATCACAGCCGCTATAACCACCTGTGTGACAGTGGCCATAGCGACCCTCCAGAGGTGGCAAGCCTGGCTGCAGTGGGAGGGGGCCTCTTTGTGCGCATGCGCCATGGGGCGCTTGTGCGCATCCTGTGGAGGCTTGGGAAAAAAAACCTGTTCGCGACGGGACATGGGCGGGCACTGGATGCCACGGGATTCCACTGGAAACAGGATCAGGCACCTGCCTTTGCCCCGCGGTTTCCGGAAACTAGTACTTCGGAGGTACTAGTTTTTTACCCCGCATCTTCGGCGGGAATCCTTGGGTGAGCCACGGGAGCTCTACGCTTCCCAGATGTGGTGGTGCGATCGCGCCCAGAAAATCTGCCTCTCTTCCGTCTCTGTAGCATGGCTAATGTTCCGTGTGACCGCAGCCATATAATGGCTAAATGCAATGATGATGACAACAACAACAACAATAACAACAATAGTGGTATTGTCTGTTCCAGGCAGTGAGCACAAAAGATCTCTTGAACATATTTGGTATGGTGAGTCTGTGTTACTTATTTTAAGATAGATCATACATTATCAGTGGAATCCAATGCAGAGTTAGTCTAGTCTATGTCCATTGAAATCAATGAGCTTAGACTGGGGTAACTTTGCATAAGAATGAATTTAATAATCTAATCTAAAAGGACTTGTTTATTTTACAGATTTACTGGGGATACATTGTCCAGGGGGGGAATTTACAGAGAGGGAGGAAAGGCTTTTTAACCCTTCCTTGCTATTTTCCCCTCTAAACAGCCACCTTCAAGTTATTTTACACAAATAGGAAAAGGAGTATCCATAAATTTTTCCATGGGGAGAAGGATTAAAAAGCCTCTATCTTTCCCTTCACTCTACCAACAGTCTCCCCCTTAAACATCACAAACCCAGTGGCTGCAATCTGTAAAAGAAAAACACTTCCTTTAAAATGATCATAGGATCAGTGTAAGACATAGCTCTCATTTAAATCCTAGCTAGTTGGAACCTCATGTCTCTGCACTTTGTCTCAGTCCATTTTCTTTGCTAGAAGCAACTGTATGAAAAATATAGGTGTCCCTTGCTCCTCAAATGCATGGATTCTAGTTCAGCTAATACTCTCATGCATAGTTTACAAAAGATTTTTTGTTTCTTTCTTGGCCCTTTAGTCTCTCACATGCAGAATTCATCTGTTGCGTTCTCAGTCTTTTCCATGTAAAACAAGGATAAGAGCGTTAGTAGTAGTACAGTTCCATTCTCAGATCACAGACTCTGCACTGTTGGCATCCCATGGAGGTTATAACAGTCCTAGTCAGAGCCTTTGACTCAAGGCACTGTTTCCTCTGTTGGAGATTTCACTACCACAAGATAATTAAAACACAGGCGGAAAGGCATACCAATTAAACATCAATGCAATTAAATGCAGAATTGTCACTCATAGGGTGGTCAAGCCATTCATTAAGAACTAGGCTGCTTGTCTTCTAATAGAACTAATTGTCCTGGCAATTGGAAGAATCTCCCGTGTTTTATAATACCGGGAAAAAAAGGTAAAGGTTCCCTTGCTCGAAAGCCAGTTGAATCCGACTCTAGGGTTGCGGTGCTCATCTCCGTTTCAAAGCCGAAGAGCCAGCGCTGTCCGAAGACGTTTCCGTGGTCATGTGGCCGGCATAACTAAACTACCTTCCCACTGAAGTGGTACCCATTTATCTACTTGCAATTTCTTGCTTTCGAACTGCGAGGTTGGCAGGAGCTGGAACTAGAGACGGGAGCTCACTCCGTCATGCGGCACACTTGGGTCTTGAACTGCTGAACTACTGACCTTCCACAGCCTGCAGTTCAGCGTCTTAACCACTTGAGCCACCGCAGCTCCAATACCAGGAAACTAGTCACCAATACATTGCTAAGTTATCCCACAAGGGTAATTTTGTCCATTGTTAGCTCTCACAGTCCTGAAACAGCTTTGAATTGACCCCTTGCTGGTGAATCTCTGATACAATCTGATATGATATATCAACATTCACAACGGATAGTTATACCAGCAAGATTCCATGCTGGGGTAAGGCCATAGCTATTTTAGGACAGTTGGTGCACCATGCTACCTAAGGCACTGATTCACCCACCCATTAATTTTTCAGAAACCAGGATTTTGAATATGTGACATTTTCATTTAAGGAATTAGACAATCTTCTTTAAAAGAAACATTTTTTAAAAAAAGCCGCAGATGTCCTCCAAAGTTGAACAAAGATTATATATATATATATTCAAGATCACAGTCAGACTCAGCATGCTTAAATGATTCTGAAAACCATCCTTTAGCTGCTTTGACTTGCATAGCAAGATGCTTTAAGGGGAATAAAGTGGAAACCTGAGGAAATTATTTATTTAAGAAAGATACTCATTATAATCAAATAGAAGCACCTGAGCTTTAAAAAAATGTTATTTTTCAAATTATGATCTAGCAGGTCATGAACATTAAAACAGTCATAGGGTGCGGTCAGACGGCAGGCTGGGAGCGGTGTAAACCGCTCCGGTTCCAACTAGATGAATTTGATCCAGGGGAAGCATGATCACACTCACCTCTTACATCGCTCCCCAGTGTCCACACTTCAGGCGCTCAGCAGAGCGTGTTGGCAGTTTTTTTATTTTAATTTTTTTACACAGGTTGCACATGCACATAGGCAGTCTTCCTTATAATGAAGATCTTTGCGCAGGCACAGAACAACCCAACCCGAAAAACATGCCCTGAAGCGAAGACGTCCCTTAAAATTTTTACTCTGAAACTGGCCTCCATCTAAAGCCTTACACTAGGCACTTTTAAAAAAAATTAACGATGGGGCAAAGCTTCGTTCAAGCGCACATCACCTACTAAAAAAATGGCGGCTGAAAAGTGGAAGCCTCGGGCTTCTGAACGGAAGTGGCTCTACACCGGAGGAGAGCGATCATATGGAGGGGGGGGGGGCTAGAACCGGAGCACCCAGGAAAACACCACCTGGGTACCTAGTGGCAAACTACACCAGTTTAAGGGGTGTTTGCAACGGTTAGCAACAGTTAGGGACGGAAGGCAGATGTTGTGCGTGTGATCGCACATAAGTACTCCAATTCTAACCAGCATCTATACTGGCTTAAATGCCCCATCTGAACGCGCCCATAGACATAAAAGCTCAGTGAGATGATTGTAGTACTTTGTTTCGAGGCTCCACCTGGAATGGAGTAGACTCACCTAACAAGGGAAGCCAATAACATCCCTACACTGGGGCCCAAGCCCAATATACATATCTACTCCCACAATATCTCCCTACACCTCTAGACTGGTAAGGGTCCACAGAAGCCCAAAAGTTGAGTGTTGCAGTTTATTGACTTCAGCCTTCCACACAGACATATCCCGCACCATATCTGTCTCTTCCCTGTGTGCTTACCAAGCATAAAGTCATCCGAAAAACTGGCAGTGGCTTGAGGGTGGCAAGAAGTCTGGACAGCCCAAGAGCAAAGAAATTATGTAGCAAAAGTAACATTTGTACATGAAAACATAAGATGATTCTGGGCATATAAAAAGGAAGATTAACCAGCTAACTAATATTCTGACTTAGCATAGATATTAAATGTCATAGCTCAGGGCACCAGTTTTAGCACAAAGGAGAGTCAGGTGGATTGTTTTAATGATACATTCAAGGACAAAAGACAGCAGGATGTGGAATTCACAAATTTCGACCTTAGGCAAGTTTTATAATTAGGACGGTTCCAAAATCATTATTGTACTACGTGCACACTATCCTTCCCTTGACACCAGATTTCCTTCATTCCTTCTTGGGGAGCAGGGGAGAAGAGCTCCACCTTTTTCAGTGTCTTGTCTGCTCCTCAGACCTTTATATTCATGAAGTTCAGAAATACTTTGAGCATTCTACAGTCACTTTTCATTACTTTGCAGTTTCTCTTCTCAAACCTGCTTCAGGTTTCTATGACATCATGGCAGCTCATCCAATAGCTAGGGAGGACTTGAAGATTGACAGGAAACTGTCAGTCTCCATTTACATTAGGGTTCCCACTGATGGCCCCATTGGTGAACTGGATCCAGGCACAATGGAGGAGTATCTAGCTGTTTCCTGCTTTCATTCCTATTTTCTTTTTGTAAGTTCACATGCCCTGTTTTTCATGGCTTTATTACACAAGTAAACACCCTAAAACAAAACCTGCACGCAAATGAATGAAAGGGATGTGACAGAAAGAAGGGATGTGATAGGAAGAAAGGGATGTGATAAGAAGATTCCTCAGTTTCCTCCAAAATCCCCCCCCCATTTTATATGCTTTTCACCACAGAAGCAACATGGTCTCTAGCATATGCTCTGATCAAAGAGGTTTGCAGCTGTAACAAGTCTCTCTCCACTTCCAGGGGGCATTTTTGTCCAGGAGGTGGTGCAGAGGTTCGGTGATGGCAGCCTTGTGTGGGAGTAATGAATGATAGAAATTGAGCAGGCCCAGGAAGGCCTGAAGCTCTGCCTTTGAAGAGGGGTAGGCACCTTCAGGATGGCTTGGATCTTGTCTGGAGTGGGATGGAGGCCCCGGGCATCCACTGCGAACCCCAGGAACTCAACACAGGGAACTCCCAGCAGACACTTTTCCCACTTGACTTTCAAGCCCACTGCATTGAAGTGCTGAAGGACAGCTTGCAGACATTCTGCAAAGACCTCGGCCGATGGTGCCATGGTCAGAATGTCATCGAAGAAGGGCTGTACTCCGGGGATGCCTTTAAGGAGACAGTCCATTAAATTCGGAAATATCCCCGGAGCCACGCTAGCCCCAAACTGCAGCCTCCACTTTAAAAGCCCCCGGTGGGTCACTATGGTCTATGCCTCTGCTGTGGCATCGTCAACAGGGAGTTGTTGGTAAGCCTGGGCCAAGCTGAGCTTCCCAAAGACCTTTGCGCCTGCCAGGGAAGCTAGAACATGGCTGACCATGGGAACGGGATACGTGTGGTCCTGCAGAGCCTTGTTTATTGTGCACTTGTAATCTGCACAAATCCTTACGTCTCCATTGGGCTTCATGGGGGTGACAATGGGGGTCTCCCATAACGCATGGGACACGGGTTCTAACACACCCTGGCTCTCCAAATGGTCTAGTTCTGCTTCAATCTTGGGCTGGAGGGCAAACGGGGGCCACCGAGCTTTTATGCTAATGGGCTGCACAGTAGGGTCGATGGTGAGCACAACCGGTGTGCCTGTGTAGCGGCTGAGCGAACTTTCAAACACAGTCAGGAATTCATCACACACTTTATTGAAGTCCCCAGCATGCGCTTGATGTACCCCAGTCACTGCAAGGCTCAAGGCGGTGAACCAAGAAAGACCCAGTAAGCTGGTGAGACGACCTTTCACTATGGCCAGTTCTAAGAGGCCCTCGATGTCCTTGTACTTCACCCGGAACTGGCCCACGCCCTTGATGGCTACCGGGTTGTTTTTTTTAAATCTCTTAGCATGAGGCCTGTGTCCTCGAGCAGGGGTCCCCCATTAGGGCAAAGGTTGTGGAGGGTGTCTTCCAAAATGATTGAAAGGGAAGACCCCGTGTCCAGCTCCATTTCACAGGGAGCACCCTCTATCAGCACAGTCACCTTAATCTTATCTGTGGACCCCTGGGGCAAGTAATGTACTTGATTCTGGTGAACCGTGGTGCTATGCAGCTCTGCTCTTTCCTGGTGTGTAGTCAGCCGGCAGCAGTTGCCCTTTGAGTGGCAGGCACAGGCGATGTGGCCTTGCTTTCAGCAGGAGCGGCAGATGGCATCCCGGAATCAACAAGACTGGCATTCATGAGTTTCTCCGCAGCTTGCACAGGGCACTTGTGCACTGGACAGGGCCGTTGATGATGAGGGAAGAGGATCTCGTTGTGCGGGCCGGCATACCTGTAGCACTTCTTCATTTGAGATCTCCAAGGCTGCAGAAGTGGAAGCGTGGTGGGCTGAAGATGGCGGATGGTCATGATGGGACCTCTCGAACACAGTGGCCACGTGGAGTGCCATCTCCAACTTCAGGTTGGGGCTTCTGCCAGCTGCTGGCCAGCTGGCCGGTGGGGGGAGGCCTACCCCCAAACAGTGATGTTGTGCAGCAACATCCCTGACAAGATGGTATCATGCGGAAGTGATGTCATCACTTCAGGGGCATCACACAGCAATGCTCTGGTTTGGGGGCAAAACTCTATGGTCTGACCCCAATTTTACCATAGAGTTTTGCCCTCAAACCAGAGCATTGCTGTGTGACATCCTCAATGTGATGACTTCACTTCCACATACATTATCGTGTGTTGTGAGGACCTGGCAACCCGGGACCTGGCAACCGTAACTGATGCAGCATGGTGGCTAGAATTTGAGGTATAAACCAAAACATTTGAATGTTTGTTTGAGAAATTTGATAAAACTCACATTAAAACTACAAAACATACCCAGATCCACATCATTCTGAAAGCAATGCAGTATATTTAGACATCATTCTGAAAGCAATGCAGTATATTTAGACAATATTTGGGATGCTCAGCCATACTAGAGTTAATATTAACCAACAGAGAAGAATTGATAGACGGGGTGAAGGTGGTGGGGACCTTAGGGGGAAGAGACCATGTCCTCCTTGAATTCCAGTTGCTATGGGGGGTCAAGGAATTTCATAGCCAGACTCATAGGTTAGATTTTCCTAGGGCCAACTTCAAAGAAATCAGAGGCTTGATGGGAGTCATTCTGTGGGGGAGTGTGCTGGAAGCAGGGGTCGTTTTATAGAAAAAGAGCTAGGGGAACTCATTAGCATAACTCATTAGCATATGCCACACACCCTGACATCACCGGAAGTGTGTCATAAGGCCACACCCCCTGACATCACCAGAAGTGTGTCATAAGGCCACACACACCGCCCCCAACGGTCCCGGTCGCCACCGGCGGCCTTGCAGCTCCACTGCCGAGCCCCATGAGGGGCCCGGCGGTGGACCCGCAAGGCTGGCGGGAGTGCAAGGAAGCCCCGCGAAGGCCCTCCCTGGCCCCAGGCAGGCAGGGGTGGGGAGAGGCAGGGAGGAAGCAACTTACCCTCCCTCTTCTCCTGCCTCCTCCTGGCTGAATGAGGGCCGGAAGCGGGGAGGCCGGAAGCAGGGGGTGCAGCTTCGTCGTGTGCCCCGCCCCCCGTACCTCACCTGGGGGAACTGCGATCCCCCGCGATCCCCCCCGAAATGACCTCTGGCTGGAAGGGAAAGGAGTGAGTGAAGGGTGGGCTCTTCTCAAACATGAGCTTTTGCAAGATCAAGCCCTCACTATTCCAGCAGGATGGAAACATGTTAAGGGCTCCAAGAAACCGATGTGGATGAACTGAGAGTTTCAGAATAAGCTAAGGGAGAAAAAGGAAACGTTCAGGAAATTGAGAGAAGGTCAGACCTCTAAAGAGGAGTATATGAGAGTTACTAGGTATTGCAGATCAGCCATCAGAGAAACCAAAGCTCAGAATCAGTTGGGTCTGGCCAGGGGGGCTCACTACAATAAGAAAAACTTCTACAAATATGTGAAAAGCAAATGCAAGGTAAAAGAGGCAATTGGACCACTTTTGGGAGTAGAAGGAGAAATTCTGGTGGAGGACAGAGAAAAAGCAGTCAGACTTAATGACTTTTTTGTCTCTGTTTCTCCCTGAAGAACTTGAGCCCATCTAGAGATAGGACATAACAGGACACCTGAGTGTCCAGTTGACATTGACAGGGAGGTTGTGGAGAGGCACCTGGCTGCACTGGTTAATACAAATCCCCTGGGCCAGATGGTGTGCACCTAAGAGTGCTCAAAGAACTTTCTAATACATTTGTAGAGCCTCTGTTCATCATCTTCAAGGCCTCCTGGAGGACTGGAGATGTGCCACAAGATGGGAGAAGAGTGAATGTTATCATAATCTTTAAGAAAGGGAAGAAGGCTGACCGGGGAAACTACAGGCCGGTCAGTCTGACTTCTGTTGCTGGGAAGATATTAGAGCAGATTTTAAAGGGATCTGTTATGTACTGAACCCTTGATGGACCCAGCTTGATGGACCCAGCTTTTAAAGGGATCTGTTGTGTACTGAACCCTTGATGGACCCAGCTTGGGGACACTAGACTGCTAGGATCCTGGGATGGACCTATCACCCAGGAACAACTCTGTAAATAACCTATCACAGGTAGTGGGGGTGTGTGGGGTGTGGTGTTGGATATGGATTTAAGCAGGGCTTCGGTCCTGCTAGTTTGTCTTAGTTTTGAGTTGTTATCACAATTAAGCATGAACTGATTCACTAATGTGTGTCAAACCCAGTATATTGCAGGATCGATCTGTAAGCATCTGAAGGACCACTTAGTGATCTGGGGAAGTCAGCATGGTTTTGTCCCCAAAAGATCTTGTCAGACCAACCTGGTTTCCTTCTTTGATCGTGGGAACTCTGTTGATGTGATTTACCTGGATTTCAGTAAAGCGTTTGATAAGGTTCCCCATGACATTCTGATGGGCAAACTGGAAAACTGTGGACTGGACTACAGGACAGTTCGGTGGATAGGGAACTGGTTAGAGGACCGCACCCAAAGAGTGGTGGTCAATGGCATTTAATCAGATTGGAGGGAGGTGTCCAGTGGGGTGCCTCAGGGCTCGGCTTTGGGCCCTGTACTTTTCAATAATTTTATCAATGATCTAGATGAAGGGGTAGAAGGGCTACTCATTAAATGTGCTGATGACAGCAAATTGGGGAGAGTAGCAAACACCCAAGAAGATAGAATTAAAATTCAACAAGATCTGAATACTCTGGAGAAGTGGGCAGTTGCAAACAGGATGCAATTCAATGATGATAAATTACATCTGGGCCACAAAAATGTCAAGCACAAATAATGGATGGGGGATACGTTTCTGGGGAGTAGTGTATGCGAAAGAGATCTTGGGGTAAGAGTGGACTGCAAACTGAATATGAGCAGTCAGTGTGTTGTGGTCGCAAAAAAGGCAAATTCAGTCTTGGGTTGTATTTAAAGAGCCATAGCATCGAAATTGCAGGAGGTCATAGCCCCTCTGTATACTGCCTTGGTCAGGCCACACTTTGAGTACTGTGTGCAGTTCTGGAGGCCTCACTACAAAAATGATGTGGACAAAATCGAGAGGGTGCAGAAGAGAGCAACAAGGATGATCAAGGATCTGGAGACTGAGCCCTACGAGGAAAGGCTAAGGGCCTTGAGAATGTTTAGTTTGTAGATGAGGAGATTGAGGGGGGACATGATTGCTGTCTTTAAATATTTGAAAAGCTGTCATTTGGAGGAGGGCAAGGAGCTGTTCCAGTTGGCAGCAGAGGATAGGACCCGAAGCAATGGATTTAAATTACATGCAGAAAGGTATCTTTTTCACGGTCAGAGTGGTTCAAAGGCGGAATCAGCTGCCTAGGGAGGTGGTAAGCTCCCCTTCACTGGCAGCTTTCAAGAAGAAGCTGGATGAATATTTGTCAGAGATGCTTTAGGCCGGTCCTGCATTGGGCAGGGGGTTGGACTAGATTGTCTGTATGGCCCCTTCCAACTAGGGTTCCCAAGTCCGTTTCGCTCCGTGGCGGGAGGCTCCCGGACGGCGTCTTGAGCACGCGCACAAAGAGTGGACGCATCGCATGCATGTCAGCCGGAGGTGAGGTGATGACTCCGGGCATGCTGGGGGCGGGGTGTGGCCCCGCCCCCAACATGCCCAGCGTCATCACCTCACCTCCGGCTGACGTGCACACCGGGGTGGGGTTCCCCCCGGGGCCCAATTACGTGGTGGTGGAAATCGGGCCTCCAAAGTGGGGGGTTATCTGCCCCCCGGGGGGACTTGGCAGCCCTACTTCCAACTCTATGATTCTACGATTCTATGCATATTTCAATATTAAGGCAAGCACTGGGCTCAGCCCCCAGCTACCCTCCATGGGTGCAGCTTGGGTCCTTGCACTTCTCCCCATCACCTCTGGGACTGCTGAGGAGGACCAAGGAGGAGCCACACTCCCATGAGATTGTTTCAGGTGGACAGCCATGTTGGTCTGCAGTAGACAATCAAGATTTGAGGCCAGAGGCACCTTAGAGACCAAGAAGATTTCCAGGGTATAAGTTTTCAAGAGTCAGGACACAACTGTGTACACAAGATTCCTGTCTTTCTGGGCTGTCCTATATGGTTGGCATAATCTACCACAGAGCTTATATCTCTGGCTTGGCATAGAGTTTGTATGGAAAGAATCAAAATGAAATATATATAAACTGCTGAGCTAAAAGCTTTTTTCCCTATTTTATCGCAGTTAAAGTGTTCTAAATCACCTCATAATTCTCCTACCTACTTTGTAGTGGTTGAAGGGTTTCAAAGTTATAATCAATTGCCAAACAAACAACAGTGGGTGGAAAAGATTTCTGTTCTTAGTGAAACGTATAAGTCACCAATAGTGAAAAAAGGCCAGCATGTGAATACAGATGAGTGCAGATTTATAATGCTAAATGTATCTCTCTCCTACTCATAGGATTGCTTAAAATTCAAGGTCCTTGAAATTGTATTATCTTTTGAGTAAAAGAAAATAGAAAGGAAGATAACTCTGGATATTAAACTTTTTTGAAAAGAAATCATACATCTAATCCTGAATTAGATATGAGAATGAGTGGCAAGGAACCACTGGATATCCATTTTAATACGCAAAAGCTAGGATCTTCTTTGTTCCCATACAGAATTTATGTTTAAAATTACCTGGTAGAAGGCAACTCAAACCCCTTTTTATAGGTTTATGTCAGGTTTAAACGAAGAAAATCTCAGCTCTAGTCATTGTAGAGCTTTTAATGAAACAGTTCTTATTAACTAAAACGACCAGTCTCCACAACAATATATCTTCAGGCCTAAATTGGATATAAGGTATATGTGTAGAAGGTCAAAATCAGGTATGTGGGCATGTCAGTACCTGACCTGATCCCAAAGAACAAGGATGCCCTGAGGTGAAATGGGCAGGGGGCAAGAAACAACCACATTCAGGCAGGCAGGAAAAGGAAGGGATACCAGCTTCCTGGTGGGACCTGGGGATCTCCTGGAATTCTCAAGACTACAGAGATCAGTTTTCCTGGTTATAATGGATACCTTGGAGGGTAGACTTTATGGCATTGCACCCCACTGAGGTCTCTGTCCTTCTCAGGCTTTATCCCCAAATATCCAGGAGTTTCCCAACTTGTTTCTGGCAACCATACCCCCTTATCCCCCACTGGTGGCCAGGGAGGACCTGGCAACCCTAATTTAGCCTTGAAACTGATGCAGCTGGACCAGTTGCCAAGCAACAGCAAGTTCAGAACAGCAAGGTGAGCTGGAGGTTGGGTGGATGCATGTCCAGCAATGTAGCACTCCCAGACTCCCCAGTGATGTGACAGGATAGCAATGGGCAAATTGCAGCAGCAGCAGCAAACTAATGCAGCTTGAGGCCATGGCAACTCCAGCTGGAGACATCACTGGTGAGCACAATGAAGGGAAGGGCACAACCCAGCCCAGCTGAGCAGGATTGGCTGAGCAGACACAGCAAAAGCTCTGGCCAGCCCAGCCCCAACCAGACAGCCCACTAGCTGGGGCAGGGGTGAGTTAAATAGAAACACAGCCTGGCAGGCCATCACTCTCCATGGAAGCCATCAAATGGGCAGGGGGCCTTGGTGGCAGGAAAGATGGGGATGTGGCAGGATAGGAAGGGGTGTATATAAAGAAGGCCTGGGCCAGCTAGTGAGGTGAATGCCCCAGGCCTTCTTTATATACATCCCTTCCTATCCTGCCACATCCCCATCTTTCCTGCCACCAAGCCCCCCTGCCCATTTGATGGCTTCCATGGAGAGTGATGGCCTGCCAGTAGCTAGTATTCATGGAGAACAAGGAGGAACAAGGCAAAACAACTCCCTCTCAACTCTGAGACCTTCCTGACAGATTGGTGCTGCCTGGCAAATGAGGGGTGCACAAAGAGCCTTGCAATGTGCCATCACAATTACAATGTCTTCTGAAGGAGCTGAAATCTCAGATGTTTCATGGAAACCTACCTACTAAGCACTCATTGCCTGCAGTTAAAACCAATTGGGCTCTGAGAATGTAGAAAGAGGCCCAGAGATATAAGTCAGAGTTGATGGCTAAAGGGTGTTAGAAGAGGACAAGGATAGAAATTAACCTATCGTGCTGGTGCTTCAGGAGGAAGAAGCACACACCACAGGCCATAGCAAAGTGCATCAAGGTGGGTTGCCCTGGGAACTGCTATGTATTCGCACAATACATTGTCCAGAGTCCAGTAGGAGTGCCCATAATACACTTAATAATACATATTATATGTGAGCCTGGACCTTTGTGAACAAAAAGGTTATATATGATTGATTTTCAAAAAGGTGTATCCAGTGCAACAACTGAGGATAAGGTTATGGTCTCATATTCGTGTACTGGCTTGCAGGCTCTGAGTATCAGGTGCCAGAAATCAGGCAAAGTAGAGTCAGTCAGTAAGGTTGACAGCCTCCAGATGGGGCCTGGAGATCTCCTGCTTTTACAACTGATCTCCAGCTGACAGAGATCAGCTCCCCTGGAAAAAATGGCTGATTTGAAGGATGGACTTTATGACATTGTACCATTCTGAGGCCACTCCCCTCCCCAAACCCCATCCTCTCTCAGATCCACCCTCAAAGTCTCCAGGTATTTTCCAACCCAGACCTGGCAACCCTATCATTCAGTCCAAGGTCAGAGGTCCAGAAGTCAGGCAAGGCAGAGTCAGTGGCTTAGCGTCTATTATACACATTGCGTCCATGCCTAACAGCCTCTCTTGGCCGATTTTATAGCCCCATGCCATAGGGTCATACTTGCAACCAGTTGCTTAGAAGCAATCCTGCAACTACACATCTTTGTTATCAGCAAGCAGCTGGCATCGGGCCAAAAGGCATACACTTTGCTTGTAGTTCTGTTTTCAGCCTTCATCTGTGGTGCTTTAAGGATGTAGGTGATACTGGTGGGCTGGGAATGGCCAACTGAGGTTCACCTGCTGAATCAGGGCTTGAAGGTGTCAGTGGCTCTGCACCAGCTGTTGGCTGCGAATCATGACAAGCTTGTAGTTCATTTTCCTTCTGGTCAGCTTCTGCTAACTCAAGGTTGGCTACATGGGGGTCCTCTTCTCCTGAGGAGTTGTCTTCTCCTGAGGAATTCTTACTATTGCTGAGCCGTGGCTGACTTGTGACATATTAGTCCGTTGAGTTTTGTGGTGCCTAAGACTAATGCTTGTGGCATATCTTTTCATGGACTAGAGCCCACTTTATCACTGTGAGCTCTAGCTTACATTGCAGTTAAAAATTATTAGTCTTTGGGGTGCCACGACTCCTATTTATCTTTGAACTTATTTTGAACACAGAATATACAGACTTCTCTTGGACTAACAGATTGACACAGATCATTCATCAACTTAGCAGCTTTATAAAAATATTAATAAATGTGTTCTCATTGAATAAATGGCTTACAAAAATCTATGCTTCATAATCTGTCTTACTCTTTTGTCTCTTGCAGCTCACAGAGTTCTGTGTGTGTAGGCATCATTTAAACTTTCTCACTTTTGGTGACCTTCTGGCCTTCCATTCCCTTATCAACTGTCAGAACCATGAATGACGCATGGAAAATCCGCAAAAGGGTTATTGTTTGGTGACCCTAGATTTTTGATGAGTCATCACAGTCGTGTCACAAAGGGAACTTTATCTAAGAAATGATTCCCTCTAGGAAATCCCATTGAATAATAATGGACTTGTGTCCCTCATCCTGCTTGACATAATAATAGCCCATAAGAATATAATGAAGCAACAGTAGAGATTATCAGTTCATTATTTCCCAAATATCAGTTTTCTTTCTTGCGAGTGTTGCCATGTAAACTAAGGTATAGCCTGAAAAAAAATGGGTTATGATGATTACCTCTAGTTCAGACCATCCTGGATCTTTTTATACACAAGGAACTCCCACCAAGCATTCTTAGAATTACAGTACTCACATAGAGAACTGCAGAGACAGATTGACAGGGCTAAATAAGTAGCCAGGAGTTATCGCCTCCAGAACTAGCCTGGCAGAGAAATAACAGACCATTCCTAGTTGCCACCTACTGCTCACTGCCAAAAGTTCTCCAACACATCTTAGGAATCTACAACCTCTTTTGGAAGGGAATCACTTCTTCTCACAGTCCTCAGGAGCAGTGTTCCCTCTATGTTGAGTTAGTGTGAGCTAGCTCACAGTTTTTTACCCTCCGGCTCACACATTTTTGTCTTAGCTCAGGAAGGATGGCTCCAATCCAGAGCAAACTAATTTATACAGTAGCCAAATCACCTGCCTGCTCAAAATTTTAATGCTGGTAACTCACAAAGTAGAATTTTTGCTCACAGGACTCCACAGTTTAGAGGGAGCATTGCTCAGGAGTTCAGCCAGTCCTTGCTTATTGATAGCTTTCAGCCCTGATACAATTACGTCCCAGCATCAATGGACTGCTCAGAAATATAAAGACTAGCCTCTGCCACAAACCTCCATGTCAACTCTGTATTCTTATCTACCCAAGTGACAGTCTTCTGCAGATGGACTATATAGGGACTTAGGATGGTTAGTTCATTACAGAAAGTACTTTTGCCTCTTTAAAGGCTTGTAGGCACTATTTGGATCCATCCAACTTTTCCAAGTTCACAACAGTTGGGAGTATATGGGCCCCGGTCACATGGGGGGGGAAGCATGGCCAAAGCGCGGCTTTTCTGAGCCGCAGCAAAATAGATGCTCGGTGGGGGGATCAGATAGATCCCCCAAGCTGCCACACAGTTGCTCCCTGGCACGATCAGATGCCGGGGGGGGGGAGCCACGGGACAGAGAGCAAGGCAGCCGGCTGCGCATATGCGCAGTTTGGCCAGGAGCCTAAAGTGCTATGGAAGACGGGCTCGCCGGCGATCCCACGGCCACCCTTGCTGCGGAGCTTCAGGTAGGTAGTACTCTTTTCTAGGTTTTTTTTAATGCACGTTTCCCCCCGGAAAGGACGGGTTGGGTGCGCTCCGCTTCCCAGATGTTGCAGTGTGATCGCGCCCATTTGATGTGCCCCCGATCTGTCCCTCTTGCAGGGCAAAACCTCCCGTGTGACCGGGGCCTATGACAGGATTCCAACCTTCAGGTGAGGCCTGGAGATCTCTTGGAATTACAACTGATTTTCAGACAACAGAGATCAGTTCTGTTATATTGTGGCAAGTTGTTAATTTGGTGATGTTCCCTGACTGAACTGTTTATTTTATCTCCCTATCTTCAATCTATAAACAGATCACAAGGAAAGCTGAATTAGAGTTAGATGAAGGTGGAGTAAAAATTGGTGGAAGGGACATTAACAATTTGAGATATGCTGACGACAACACATTACAGGTAGAAAACAGTGAAGGCTTGAAACAACTACTGATGAAGGGTGATAAAACAGAAAGTGCCAAAAGCAGGATTACAGCTGATCATCAAAAAGACAGAAGTAATAACTGCTGGGGAATTACACAACTTTAAGGCTGATGATGAAGTAGTCAAAATTGTTCAAGATTTTCTATTCCTTGGTTTCATCATCAACCAAAAGGGAAACTGCCACCAAGAAATCAGAAGGGAATTGAGACTGAGAAGGACAGCCATGAAGGAACTAGAAAAGATTCTTGTGGCAAGCAAGATCAATACGCAGACTAAGAAGACTACCATAATATTCTCCATTACTATGTATGGGTGCGAAACCTGGACAATGAAGAAGCTGACAGCAAGACAGCTGATTCATCTGAAATGTGGTTTTGGAAGAGAGTTTTGCAGATACTGTGGACCACCAAAACAAGGGGGGAAAGTGGGTTCTAGATCAAATCAAGCTTGAACTCTCCCTAGAAATTAAAATGGCAAAATTGAGGCTCTCATACTTTGGTCACATTATAAGAAGACGAGTCCCTGGAAAAGACCATAATTCTAGGAAAAACTGAAGGCAGCAGGAAAAAACCCAACATGAAAGGGATTAACTCAGTCAATAAAACCACAGCCCTCAGTTTGCAGGTCCTGAGCAAGGCCGTTGATGATAGGACATTGATGGCACTTAACACACACACAGACGTATAATTCAGACTGGGATATGGGATATGCATTGATTGGCAGACAGACCAGCAAAAGTCACACATTTCTAAATCCACTGACTATTGAGGATGGCTCTGTGAGTCTCCTATCTGCAATAATAACCCTGGTTTTACAGGACTCATAAGGTTTATGGCAGTGAGCATTGAACGTGCTGTATAAATGCTCTGTTATAGTTAGCACTGACTCCAAAATCCCTTCTTTCTTCTCTGTTTAATGACAGAGGCGTCTACTTGGATACAACCTCAGGTTTTTTTGTCAGGCTGAGTTCCTTTTCACAGACATGAAGTGACTGCGTTCTTCCCATTGCAGTTCAGCACCATTGGCATATTCTATTTGTCATGTTAAGTGTCTTGCATGTTGTGGGTCTGCAGGAGCAATGAATCCAGTCTGACAGGGTGTAGTACATTCCAAAACCCTACATAAGAAGTGCTAATGAAGTGTTTACACAGGAATTAAATTAACCCTGAAATGACATTCCACCCCAGCTGAGAGATGGAGAGGTGAAAGAAGGAGTTTAGAAAACAATGTGTTGAAGCTACCCACCAGGCTTCGTTTTTTCAGAAATCTTCAAGAGGCAGGAGGTGGGGGAGCTCCGGCAAAAGCAAAAGCAAATTTTGGAGTTCTATATTTTAAAGTTACTTGCTGATGATAATGTAAATCGTTTGACAGAACACTTGGTATATGTTGGCATGCATCAGCAAAACACACAGGATTGACTGGAGTCTTTAAGTTCAAAAATACATATAAAAGAAAATCTTTTTTTGCTTTATTGTTGCTGCTAGTTTGACTATTTCCCATCATTCTCCCTCCTCCCCATTTTGCTATATTGAAATTCCATTGGACATAGGGTTTCCAGCCCTCAGGTAGGAGTGGAGGCTCCCCCAAATTTGCATGTTCTTGCCCACCACTGGCTAGCCACCACTGTGCAAAGTCTCCAATGTGATGATGTCACACAGAAGTGACATCATCACACCAGGAACATCCTGATATTTTGCCATGCAACATCCCCGGTGTGATGACATCACTTCCACATCAGGGATGTCAAACATAGTGATGTCACCCCACCCGCCACTCCCAGAAAGCTCCCTCCCACCACCCACCAGCAAGAGAATAGGACCTGGCAACCCTAGTTGGCCTTCATTTCAAAAATATTTGACCCCTGAATGGAATCCCCACTCTGCCATGGAAGCTTGCTGGGTGACCTCTCAGTCTACCCCAGGGGTGTCAAACTCATTTGCTGGGCTGGGCCATGACTGTTACAAAATGTTTTGAAAATTGTAAAAAAAATGACTGTTACAAAATGTAATGCCAGGTAGCAGAGATATAAACTTTATAAAGGACACAAACACAAAGGTTTTTTTTACTTAAATTAAAAACAAGCTTAAAACATTAGCACTCTTGCAATATTTTGTTTAACATTGTCTGATAACTGACAGGTGTGTATCTGTAAGCTGCAAACCAACAATGATGCAGCAACAGCAGAACTGGAAGAAGAAGAAGAAGATAGCCAGTTCCACTGCGGGCCTGATAGAAGCCCTCTGTGGGCCTGATCCAGCCCCCGGGCTGCATGTTTGACACCCCTTGTCTAACCTATCTCACAGGGTTGTTGTGAGGATAATATGAAGGAGAGGGTCCATGATGGGGCAAAAGGTGGGGTATGTATAAAGCAAATAAATGAATAAGTCAAAGGTGAAGCCATGAGGGAGTCCAACAGTCAAGGATAAGAGAGAGAGGAACATGAAAAACAAAACTGGAGTCCACTGGCATCTCAAAAACTAAGAAAATTTATTCTAGTATAAATGTTTGTAAATCAGAATTCACTTCTTCAGATGCATAGTGGTAACTTGGTAGATTTTAGGTACACCTAGCAGATTCTGGAATGTGGTATATTTTTAGTTCACAAACTGTCTAAGAGAGAGCATATCAGTTTGCTTGTCAAACCGGTAAAATACTGGCTGGTTGGCATGGCAACCAAAACTGAAATTGGTCAAATACTACAAAATATTTTTTCTCTTGTGAGTTGACTTTCAGATCGACAGGCTTTAATTTGTGACTAAATGTAGAAGCCCACATTTAAAGTCAGTTTCTGGACCCAGAATAGTTATAGTCTACAGGTGTGACAAAGAAGCATCACTGAACATTGCTGAATTACAGCGTTCTCAAATTGAACCCACCATCCAGCATCAAACATGATGGATGAAGGAAATCACTCAGCCGTAATTGAGTTCATTCTTTCAGGATTCGCAGACAATCCTCAAATGCAGCTGCCCCTTTTGTGATGTTCCTGTTAGTATATATTGTCACTGTTGGAATGATGGTGTTAATCTTTGCTGAACCCTAACTTCACAATCCCATGTATGCTTTCTGGGGAAATTTGTCCTTTACTGACCTCTGCTACTCCTCTGTCATTGCCTACCTAAAAATATTTTTTTTACAAAAAATTCTGAATTGCAGAGCTGACCCAAATGATTTATTCCACTCCAGTCTAAGTCCATTGGTTTAAATTGATTTAGATTGGAATAACTATACATAGGATTGCATTGTTGTGTTTTTATATAGTGGTTGTATGTAGTAAAATACAAATCAGCAAATTCACAGCTAACATCATAGTAATATGTTGGTAAACATCAAAGAAATTAACAGCTATTAAATGCCCAGGAATGTAACTAGCCTGGGCCTGAGCCATCAGTGTTGGCACAAGCTGAATAGAGACTTATGTATTTATACTGATTTATTTAAAACACTAAGAATAAGGCCTGTTGTGGAAACAAAAACAACGAGCTGTAGAAAGAGGCTCTAGGTGGGTTCCCTGACCTTGGGCACTCAGCGTCAATTTGCTATGGCAACCTCAGCAGGGTATAATGACATGGCTGGTTTGGAGGGTGGAGTCTATGGCAATGTACCTGTTCGAGGTCCCACCCCTCCTGAAACCCCACCATCTCCAGGCTCCACCCCACAAATCTCCAGGAATTTCCCAACCTGGAGTTGGCAAACATATCTCCTTCCCAGCCAATCATCAATCTACATTTATCGGCCCCTCTGACTTCAGGTTTCCATCTCCTCCCCTTTCCTGCAGCCTTTACATAGGAAAAGTACAGTCTTTCTATGCAGTGGGAACCAAAGCAGCTCACATCATTCTCCTCTCCCCCTTTTGGTCTGCACTGTGGGGTAAGTTAGGCTGCCCTGTGAGGTAGGTTAGGTTGAAAGTCTGTGAGTGGTCTGAAATCACTCAGTTTCCACAACAAGAACCTGGGTCCGGCAGACCCTTTTCTGAAGCACTAACTGCTACATCACACTGGCTGACATTGGGGGGCCACCTCAGCAGGGTATGACACAGAGTCCACCATTTTCTCCAGTGGAACTGCTCTCTTTTATCTCCAGAGCAGTTGTAATTCTGAGTGATCTCCAGCCCTCACCTGGAGATTGGCAACAATTGTTCCCCAGGAGGAAAAGTACAGTCTTTCTCCACAGTGTGTAGCCAACCTTCAGCTGGAGCCTGAAAATCACCTGGTATCACTACTATTATGCTACAGCTCTTTCTGATGTTCTGAAGATGTTGGATGGTACTTCACTAACTAACTGGATGATGGTGGAGTGTTGCCCCTCTTACATTACGAGAATTTTTATGGTGCCCCCAACAGCAGAGACCTAAATTAGTGACTGATAATCTGTATTTAAGTCATACAATACGAATTTGGGATAGACAGAGGAAACGTTTGGTACCCCCCATTTCACAACTATCAGCGTATACAAATCAGGGGTGGTTTCCACCAGGCCAGGAACCGGGGGCATTTCAAGTCTGGACGGATGCAGGTTTCAATCAACTCCAAGATTTGGTTAAGAAAGGAAAAATAATGAACAAGAATGTTTTTGAGGAGCGAATCGGTAAACCTATTCCATGGCTCAGATACCATCAATTAAGGAGTCTTGTAGAGCATTTGGCTGACAAAAAGATTTTTAAGAGTTCCAAAACTCAATTTGAAACATTGTTAGAAACACTTTCTGACTCCTCAAAACACCTCCTTTCAAAAATATATAAAATCTTAACAGAATTTAACAGCACAACGAAAATGGCATTCCAGTCAGCCTGGCAACGAGATTTACAAACTGAACTGTCTGAACAACAATGGTCTCAGATTTGGTCATCAAAAGCCAATAAATCAAAAATCTTTAAAGTAAGAATGCAATTTTTAAAAATAGTTTCCAGATGGTATTACACCCCTAGCCGCCTAAACCACATGAATAAGGCATACTCACCGTTGTGTTGGAAAAACTGTGGGGCGGTAGGAGATTACATACATTGCTGGTGGCAATGTCCTTATGTGCAAAGCTTCTGGGTGCAGATAATCTCCGAAATTTCGAAAATAACAGGACAGAACATCCCGCTTTCTCCTAAAGCTATCCTATTACATCTTAGAGATCCAGCTCACAATGAAGAACCGCTACAACAGCTAACATCATACCTACTTATGGCGGCACAAACCACCATCGCAGTGACCTGGAAGTCACCTAAGTCTCCAAGTTTAGAGGCCTGGAGAAATAAAGTGTGGGAACAATTCCTGATGGATAAGATAAGTGACACTTTAAATATAGCTCAAACGAATCTTTGTACAAAAAAATCACTCTTTGAGCGCACCTGGTTCCCTTACCTTCAATATATGACTGAGAAGGATTTACTTCCAAACAATCCGGCCTATGCTTCTTGGTTATGCTTTTGAATATAAAATAGTATAACATACCCCAGTATTATAAACTCTGCACTGTATATAACAATATAGCTTTTATCAGTATCCTCATAACAAGAATCTTTAGTCGATATATATTTATTAGTAACGATTTTTTAAAGAGCTTTTGGATTTAGACTTCAATGTAGTTAGAATTTTTTTAAGCAAAGTGTTTACTGTTTGGTATTTATACTCTGCTTGGTTTTGGTATTTTTGATGTAAAAAAAAAATCACCTGGTATCTCAACTGAACTCCAAATAACAGATCTCTCTCCCCCTGGAAAAAATATGTACTCTATGACATTCTATTCAGCTGAGGCCTCCCCCCCCCCAAACTCTGGCTTCTGTAGACTCCACCACAAAATCCCCAGGAATTTCCCAACCTGGATCTGGCAACCCTAGTCAGTACTAGCCCCAATGAGTTCCCCACAAAAGCCAAAGTAGCCAGCCCTGGAAATGGCCTCCTGCCCCTGCCTTTTTACTGACAGAACCAAGCTTGGTTGCCTAGAAACAGCCACTGAGGGGAAAGTGAGCCCCACAGCAGGAGGAGAGGAGAATGGTTTGACGGCCAGTGGCTCACCTCAGTAGCCAGCCAGCCACGGAGGAGCCAAGCAGGAGAAGTGGCAGCAGTAGAAGCCTCTTCCTGAGCAGGGAACAGCCATTTCAGTAGCCAGCCAGATGCAGAGGAGTGAAACAGCAGCAGTAGAAGTGTCTTCATCAGGAGAGACAACTGTTTTGGCAATTTATTCAGACAGAGAAGAGTGGCCAAGCCAGCAGTGGGTGGGGGAGAGGAGCGGACCCAGCACCATCCCAATGGCACACAAGTGCTCTTGAGTGGCAGTTGACAAACCAATGGCTGATGGAGCGCACAGCACAGCCAGTGGGAGAGCCGGAAAGTGCCAATATGCTAGGGCTTGCTTATATATATATATGTGTGTGTGTGATTTTTATGCCACCTTTCCACCTGAACAGAGTCCCCATGATGGCAAACATAAAAAACATTAAAACATTTGAACAATTTAAAACATTTAAAATTATTTTTTTAAAATAAAAATGTATAAAGAAACAACACCAGAACCAGGGAACAGGACCAGTAAACATTACTGGGGATATGCCAAAGGAAACAAAAAAGTCTTCAGCTGCTGGTAGAAGTCACCGATGGAGGGAGACAGGTGAATCTCCCTGGAGAGGGCCTTCCAAGATGTTGGTGCCACAACCAAGAAGGCCCTTCCCATGTAGTTTCAGATGGTGGGAGCAACCAAAGCAGGGCCTCTCACAAAATGGGGATGGGTCTCCACAAACAAGGTGCCATCACCAAAAAGGAAGCATACATTGTAGCCATTCGTCACCCTTTTTGAAGTGAGGACCCAGAGAACATCTCAATAGGCAGGTGTGTCGATGTGTGAGTAGTCCTTTACCCTGTCTCAGACTGTTTAGAGCTTTATGGGTCAAAGGTCAACTTTGATTTAAGCTTGGAAACAGTCTGATAGCCAGTAAAGTTCCTAGAGCATGGTGAACACATTTTAAAAGGCCTTATTTCAATGTGATCATTTATTTAAAATAAAAGACTGCACAGAAAAACCAAAACTTTTGATTTGACAGAATAACAAGTTTGTTTTTGTTCTGTTTTTTAAGTCCCTGTGTTTGTTTCTTTAGCTATTGGATGAACTGCTTCTTCAGAGGAAAATTGTTTTTACATTAGCTAAACTTGAGATTTCATTTGTAAACCTCTCTAGAGGTGATCCATTCAAAATGCTGATGGTCTCTCGAAACCACTTACAATTGTATAGGGGTCTTTGTAAATCTTGCAGCTGGTTTTGTAATTCTTCCTGCTTTAGATGGGAATATTCATAGAATCAGAGTGTTAGAAGAAATGTAAATATCAGATAGCGTTATTAAAAATGACGGATTGATCCCAAATGTAGTCTTCTGCCAGCAGAAGCAGTGGTTTTCTGCATATTTTCCTTCTCAATGTAGCCCCACTTCCCCCCCACACTTAATCAAAGGGTCCCCCGTTTATCATTCTAGTTGCCCCTTTCTGCACTGTTTCCAATGCTATAATATCCTTTTTGAGGTGTGGTGACCAGAACTGTACACAGTACTCCAAATGACGTCGCACCATTGATTTATAAAGGAAAATGTTTAGAATGTTGGAGGCAGGACTCAGGCAAAGCAGCCAGTGGATAGGGAGACCCTCTGAATGACAGATCAGAGAGCGAACTGATTTGGGAGCGTGTGGGATGTTCTAGAGAAGTGCCACCACCATTCAGCTTTTATTTATAAGGGAGATATTATCCTCACCTGTATTTTATCTTCACAAGCTACCTGCGAGGTAGCAGAGGCTGAGTCACTGGCCCAAAGACAACCAGCAAGCTTTCATGATGAGTAGGGATTTGAACGTGGCTTCCCCAGATGCTAGTCCAGCACCATGCCACACTGGCTCTATGATTTGTAGCTCTTTTTTGCTTCAATAATCTTATAATCAAAATCTTGTTTGCAAGAAGGATTATTGCACTTTTGCTCGGCTGTTTGTTTGCTTTAGTGATATTTGCAAAGGAAAACTATTGCGGAGGATGAGATCCTAGATCATTACTGGCTGCTGTCCTTGGAATCCTTTGAATTCAGCGTCCTTTGAAATGACAGGGAGACTCAGGCCAAGAATCAGTTGCAACCTGAAGGGGCCAAACTAGTTATAGCACAGAAGCACCATGATTGATTGATGTCTCTTTTTGTTTCTTTTTTTGTTAAATACAGTTATTTGCATCTATCACCATATACCCAGTATGGTGGAACTGTCACTTGGGCCAAAATGTTGCTTGTGAAAATGACACAGGGAGACCTGTGTCCACTTCCATTGCAGCTCCAAACAAATTGGCAGCCCCTCGTGGCTGCTTTCATTAAGAAAAACGTCTGGAAATTGATTATGACTCTCCATGTAATGTGTAGTTTGGTGCTTGGAAGCCTTCTCATTTCCCACAGAAACCTTCCTTCTAAAACTGCAGGTATTTCTTTTGCTCCAGAAAATATCTTCTTTGAGTCTGGGAAAGGTCAGCAAATGCCATTTAAATCAGTCACTAGGCAGTGATATTTCGCTTATAAGAGGGGCACCGAAGCATTAATGTTTTTTGGTGAGTCAGGCAGGGAATTTTAAGAGAACAGATATTGTTTTTCTCGTAATCCTTTGCCAACTTCCAATCACATCCATACCCTTTGTACTCCAGGGTAAGGGTGGCATTGTTTTGGGGAGATCCACATGTAGAGGTCAATAATGAATGAGTTACCAGACAATAAAAAATAAAGAGAAAAATGTTCTTATTGCAGTACTTGCTTCTAAACTGAGACATCTGTATGGTTTTCCCCAAGGGGTAAATATTATGTGTAATGATTTGCATTGAGTAAACAGCTTGGGGTGCTTCCCCACAGCACCACAGACCTGATCTGATTCAGGACCCCCCTTAGCGGCTTTTAACTAAAAGAAAAATAAAATCCTCAGGGAAATCCAATCTCAAATCTTCCTGCATCTCATCTAATTTGAACTGGGTAATAAGTATTCAAGAAACAGATGGGATATTCTAGGATATTTTTGTTGTTGTTGTTGTCTGCCCCGGATCCTGAGAACCTTGGGAGAATGTAAAATTTTAAAATAAAAAATGAACAGGTGCTCAGCACAGACCTCATATAGCTGACACAACGTTTTTTACAGCCTTCCTCCCCTACTAGGGAGGAATCGCCTTCACAATCCTCCTCCTACACTTTGAAGTGGTGCATACCATTCTACCACCTCAACATTCTATCACCTTCTTCCCACTTCACTTTGTTGCACATAAAACTAATGAGGTTTAATGAGAGTTAGCAAGTGTGATGTGGCTAACAGAGGGGTACTGAATAGATAGCTTCAGAGGGTAGCTGTGTTGTTCTGCACAAGAACAGTTAGGTTTGAGTCCAGTAGCACCTTAGAAATCAACAAGACTTTCAGGGTATATGTGTGATAGTCAATGCTCCCTTTGTCAGACATGATTAGTAGGGATGGGCACAAATCACATTTTTGTGATTCATTTTGGTTTGTGGTTTGTGGCCAAACCACAAATCGAATCACAAACTGGTATGAACCAGGAGGTTGGTTCACAAACCATGAACCAATCAAAATTAATCACAAACTTACATTCGTGAGCTGGTTTGTGCCCATCCTTAACAATTGTACTCTGCTATGATGAAGGGAGCTTTGACTCTCAAAAGCTTATACCCTGAAACTCTTGTTGGTCTGTAAGGTGCTACTGGACTCCAATTCTACTATCCTAAACAGAGTTACATCCTTGCACTGTAAGAGTGGGAGCATGCACTGTAAGAGTGGGAGCAAAGGAAGTGAGCCAGGAGGTACTTGTTGAGATCTTGCTTGACCCATGAACCCACCTGGCCACCTTCTCTCATCTTCATTTCTCTCAGCTATATGGGCATAATAATAATAATCAGTTTTATAGGGCTGATGTAAGGATTACTGAGATAATCTCTGTTAAGTGTTTTGAATACTCAAAAATGTCACATAAATGCTATTTCCAAGCATTATTGTAATTGCTTCTCTTTCCCATTCTCTCACAGGAGGCTATTATTTGTAACATTAGACCTCATCAGCAAATATCACTGAGATATTTCTGAAAGGTCTCAATGCTCAGCATACATACTGCTAACAAATTCTACAAATTGATCATCTTTGTGCTTGTAGGCAATTCTCGACATGTGAGCAGCTACAGTGAGGATGTCAAAGGAGTAGGCAATTTGCATGGCATTTCCTCATGAAGAGATTGTTTCTTCTCTTTAGCTGTTTGCTAGTTTTGGTATCCACAGACCTTGTGCCTCTTATTAAAACCATTCTTCATGGAAAAGTTAGGAAATAGTCAATGGAGCCATAGAAATCAATCCATTTGTGAATGAATCACAGGAGTATGAATGTTTTATGCAGTCTGTTAGTCATCCAGCTCAGCTCATTACAAATTGGGATATTATCGCAAAGAAGTATGCAGTTTTTAAATTGGTTTCTGTATCATTTTATGTGTTTCACTTTTGATGGTGATTCCTATAGTTACACATTTCCAGATACTCAGGGTTTTGGGTTTGTTTTTTTTAATAAGGAGGCTTGTTAACAGGATTTTTTTTAACAATAAAATATCAAAAATTCCCCTATTAGATCATTCAGCTAGGAAGCTTCAGCTAGCATAGAAAGTTGTGCTTTGCTTCTTAACAGGCCAGTAGAGAAAGGAACATATTAGTACAATCCTCCTGTTCAAGCTTCTGGTTTATTTCAAACTAAGTACAAGATTTTGCCTTTTAATAGCCCTACATGGCCGGGTTCCTGGATAATTCTGAGAATATCTCCTCCCCATCACCTGCTGGTTCAGCTCACATTGCACTTGTGGATTGCAATTCATAGAGCTGTTCGGGTGGATCCATGCAGATTTGGATTGGTCCATTTCCACTGCATTCTCTCTCCTACCCCCTCTGCCACTTCACTGCCACTGCCTCCAACTTTTTAGAAGGCACAAAAGTAAAAATGATTTGGTTAAAAAAATTAAAATCTATTTGAGATTTTTGAGTTGGTATTTACTGCTTGGGTATCTCTGTATGCCTTCAAGACCTGTCCAGGAACCCTAGACAATCTACAAATCAGTTCTTGTAATCACTTCATAAATAGATGTTGCTGTCTGTGCAGGCGCAAAAGCAAAGATTGCAATATGACTGCATGGGCACAAAGAGGAATGAAATGCAACTGATTATGTGCTTTACAAGTAAGCCACGTAACAATGCAATCCTTAGCAGAGCTACTCTCTTCCACTGACTACAATTTTTTAGAAGGGTGTAGCTTTATGTAGGAGGACACTATAAATTACCTGATGATCATCCCAGAGAATATATATCTCCTACATAGACATGTGCATACACACATACACATATATCCTAAATAAATTAATAAGTTACAGTAAATGAGTTTCCAGTTTGCCAAGCCATGATCTGCACAGACCTACTGCACAGACACAAAGCAGCACAGTGTGAGACAAAATTTGTCAGGAAACATCAAAGTGATCCTTTTAGGAGTTGGCCCTCCAAGTAAACTAGGGAATATGATCAAAGTAAGTTCACCTTGAAACTGTATTCAGGATGAAGTTTTCAGCATGCCTTCTCCTAAGTGCTAGTGATGCAGCTGAAGTTTGTATTTTCTGTGCTTGATCTATGAATTCTCCTGCAGAAACATTTGGGAGAGGTAGTTCAGACATCCTCCTTACTCTCCCTGACATGAGCACCATCACTGCTGCTGCCTCTAGGAAGAGGCAAGAAGAAGAGAGCCAGAGTGAGAAAGAACAAGCACAACAGGAGCTGTACCCACCACAATAAGTAAGTGGGCTGGTGTGATGGTCAGCCTCTAGTTCCACCCTTCACACATACCAGCCAATCCCTGCCCACAGGGGGAGTAGGCAGATACCATGTGGTATCATCTAATAAGGGGTTGTGGAACTTGTGGGAGGAGGAGGAGAGGAGTTAAGTGGAGGGGAAATCTATCATCATCTCAGACAGGGTTTGGGGAAGCAACAGAGAAACACTACCAGGAGAATAGATAGTTAAGCTTCAACAAGTGAATGACAAGCACTCAGAGATCTATAGGATAGGTAGAAGAAGAAGAAGAATTGGTTTTATATGCCAATTTTCTCTGCTCTGAGGAGTTTACAATCTCCTTCCCTTCCTCTCCCCAAAACAGGCACCTTGTGAGGTAGGTGGGGCTGACAAAGCTCTTGACCCAAGATCACTCAGCTGACTTCATGTGGGGGAATGGGGAATCAAACCTGGTTCTCCAAATTAGAGCCTGCTGCCCTTAACCACTACATCATGCTAGCTCAGAGGCTAGTAAAGAGGCAGGAATAGAGCAGGTATCCTGTGTTACCTTAGTTAAATAGTAGGTTAGAGATTAGGGAGGGGACTATCCACCAAACCACTACGCATGGAGCCCTTCTAAAGAAGAGACAATAAAGGTCTATTTTTATGTTGTTAAAAGAAGGTGTTGGGGTGAATCACTGAAGGAGAAGGGGGAAGTGGTAGAAATTTAACTCAGACTCCTATTCTACCGGTACCTCCCCAGTCTTCCTCTATAGCAGCAGTACATAATCCATCAGAGTTACTTATTCAAGTTGCCTCACTGATCACTTGCAAACCCGCACCATAACTAAAATCAGCTCTTTTGCTACTGGAAAGGTGTGATGGGGTGGCGGTGGATATGAGAAAGCACCTGGCCATCACAGCTGAGTCCTCATGGAGAGACACTTGGGATGTATAGCAAGGAAATTGGGAAGGATGTTGTAATTTACAAGGAATTTTTAAAACTTTCAGACAGAGGAATTATTTCCTCTGAGGGTTCTTTATTGTCAATTATGGCCCCTGCCACACGGCAGGGGAAAAGCCTCTTAAGGCGCGGCAATGTTGAGACGCTGCGGCGGGATCCCACGGATCCCCTGGCCGCGGCGCCTTTTTTCCCCGGCGCGATCAAACGCCGGGGAGAAAACACGGCCCTAATCGGGAGCCGGCCGAACTGCGCATGTCGGAGCATGCGCAGTTTGGCTCCGGGCCGGGGTTGTGCCGGCGCAAGGAGGCGCCGGCGATCAAACGCCCAGCTAGAAGCGCGGCTTCAAGTTGAATCACCAAGGTAGGTGGTTTCAACTTGAAGCGGATTTGAGCGGGGAAGGGCCAGTTCAGGGACGGAAGCACCACGCATCCCAGATGTTGCGGTGTGATCGCGCTGGTTTGATCCGCCCCCGAACTGTCCCACAACTGGCCCAAATCACCTCATGTGGACGGGACCCTTAAGGCCCTTTCTGCTTCAGTCCTGGGGAGTTTAGGCCACTGCATCTCACAGCATCTTGAGATCATCTAATGAAGCCCTGCTGTGCATCTGGTGTGTGTGTGTTTTTGTATTGAACAAGTTTAGGTGTATTGAGCAGGAATTTGTCATTAGTCAAGTCTTTTCTTTGGAATGGTTTGCTGAGGATCCTCTAATTGATATCCTATTTATACACCTTCTATAGTGGGCTGAAAACATACTTAAAGCAATATACTGGTAATTGCTTACTTGTTTAAATTAACCTCTTCGCTAAAACAATTTTATTATTAATACGAGAGCTGTTTTCAAAACTGAGGATTTTTGCCATCAAAAATAATGTGATTTTTAGGTGTGATTTTTGAGCTTTGAATCTCATACTTTGCTTTGAGCATTTTCTGTCTTGGGGAAGCAGTGTTTAATTACATTTTGTAATGTACTGAAAAGGGTGATAAGAGGCAATGTGTGTGAATTTGTAATACCGAAAATACACTCCCTTTTCAAAATATATTTTCTCCTAAATAGATTATAGCATCTAACCCTGAATTTTGTGTTTCCTGGGGGAGTGGGTGTATTTGTTGTATGAAACCGTGTTCATCTCCAGCTGTTCCAAGATTTGTCTGCAGCACTTGATATCATTGAACATCAGTCTCTGTGGCCAAGATTAACCTCCTGCAATGGATTATCTATTGTAGTATCAATAACATTTCTTTTGATAGAAACAGCTTGGAGCACTTAAGCCCCTTTATCTGTTACACAACATGCATTCATTCTGGGGTACCAGAATTAATGTTCCTTTTCTGCTCCCCCCCAACCCAATCATTAACCAGGAAACAGAGTGGTTGCTAATTTGTCCCTCTTAAGGTCCTTGCTTTTCTCTTTCATAGCATCTATAAATAGATGTTCCATTTTTCTTGTTGCCAAGGCTTGTAGCCTTGATAAGAGGGACAAAGAGGAAAGGATATGTCCTATAGAAACATCAGGCATCTGAAAGACAAAGCCATTGCACAAAACTTGTTCATCTACACTACTTAAGCAGATGTACATGTAAACACAGAGGAATTGAAGTTGAATAAACACACATTTAAAAAGAACAGACAGGAAGTGTATAAGCCATGAAAAATGAACTCAAATACTTTCCAGAATTGCATATGACTCTGGTAAAAACAAATCAGGGCATCTTTTCCTGGAACTGACGAAGACCACTAGATTTGGCAAAATCATCTTAATTTACCTTTAGCCATATCCATTGGCCTTCATCAATTCCAGGAAAATAATCTGACCCTCCTGTGATCTAGGATAGTGCATGTAGATATTAAATGATCCATGCTTAAAAGAAGAAGGCAGCTTCTCCTGTTATTGTTCTTCCACCTCAGCAGTACCTAATTTGGGCTATGGTATCATGTCTATTTATAGATGTTCTTTGAAGACACGAGGTTATAAAGAGGTATCTGCAATAAAAGACCACTGTGGCAGCAAGGCTAAGAGGGAGACTTCCTTGGCTGTATGAAGATTCCATGAAGTGAGTGGGTGATAAGAGTACTCACTCACTATCTGTCTTGATAGTATGAATTTAAATGAGAAGATAGTGATATTGAAGATGGGTCTGTGCAATGATAAATAATCTTCCAAGTCATATTTAATTTCTGCACCTTTGTAGTTTTAAGGACTGTGAAGGCCGTGGGGTTAGGCTGTAAAGCAACTGCCTTCTGGACTGAAGAATATCTAGTCCCCCACTATGGCCTCTCCTATAGATTCTTTAAGTCCCAATTGCCCACAATCAAATGAAAAGGGAGACCCAAGTTTTGATTAAAGGATTGGTAGTGTGACAGCAGCCATGAAATTAAAAGACGCCTGCTCCTTGGGAGGAAAGCGATGGCGAACCTAAACAGCATGATGAAAAGTAGAGACATCACCCTGCCAACAAAAGTCCGCATGGTCAAAGCAATGGTATTCCCAGTAGTCATGTATGGCTGTGAGAGTTGGACTATAAGGAAGGCCGAGCGCCGAAGAATAGATTCTTTTGAACTATGGTGCTGGAGAAGACTCTTGAGAGTCCCTTGGACTGCAAGAAGATCAAATCAGTCAATCCTAAAAGAAATCAACCCTGACTGTTCCCTGGAAGGCCAGATAATGAAACTGAGGCTCAAATACTTTGGCCACCAAATGAGAAGGGAGCACTCACTGGAGAAGACCCTGATGCTGGGAAAGATTGAAGGTCAAAGAAGACGGGGATGGCAAAGGATGAGATGGTTGGACAGTGTCATCGATGCAATGAACATGAAATTGAGCCAACTTCAGAGGACGGTGGAAGACAGGAGGGCCTGTCGGGAGCTGGTCCATGGGGTCGCGAAGAGTCGGACTCGACTGTGCGACTGAACAACAACAACAAAAAGTGTGTAAGCGTTGTGCTCCCTAAAGGTCTCTTTGCAAATGTTCTACACCAGGGCTGTAATTATTTGTGTGGGAAATAGAAATAACTTTTTCCTAGAGATTTGACTCGGTCAGCGATACCAGATGGAGATGAACAACAAAGATTTATTTAACAGAAAATAAAATATTAAGTAGGGTAACTGTTATGCGTGGATGACTTTACTATATAAAGTAAAACTAGCTTTTAAGTAAAGCAAATAAACCCTGAAGGGAGATTTGATTCCCCTTTCTCCAATCAGATTACTTCAGCAGGTTCAAGGCTGCTCTTTTCCCACACAGACCACCTTTCCACAGAACCTACACACACCAGTTAGGAATGACAGGCATTTAACAGAATGCTTATCTGTCACATTAAAATAAGGTTTCTTCCCTAAGCAGACCCCAAACCCTACCTAAAAGCCAAATAAAAGTCTGGCTAAGCTAACATTCCTCTCCAGAGTTACAAAATCCCTGTCCGCGGGGGGGGGGGGGTTCTTCACCCTTCTTAATTTCAGTCTGGCTCACTCCTTTCCATCCAGTGGAGTTCTATGGGCTTTGATTGGCTGAGAGTCACTTGGATTTGCATGAGGTCTAAATCACAAATATTGGTTCAGAGCCCCGGAGGAGAGGCAGGAATTTTTTAACAATGATTGCCACAGGACCTATGCACAATTGTCAGCAACAACATGAGCTTTTTTTCCCTCCTCGGCCATTTTCCGTACCACTCCAGTAACACAGGAGTGAAGGAATGACATAGAAAGGGGTGGGGTCCCATGGCTATCCACTCAGTGAGCTTCATTACCAAACAGGAATTTTGTTTCATCTGTATCATTTCTTTCTTCCAAGAAGATTCAGGATGGCATGCATGGCTTTTTCTCACACCATTCAGCTGGAACCCACGAAGAGGAAGATAAAAAAAGAGATAAGCTGACAAAAGATTATTCAAATACAGTAAAAGCTCAATACATTTTTATTTTAAATTGCCAGGGGGAGATTTAAAGAGAACTGTTGAGTGATCGAGCAGACTCCTAATCTTTGCCTTTATCCTCAGAACTGACCCGGACACAGATTAGACTGAGAGATAATGGCCCAAGGCCACCTAGGTCTCTAATCATTTTTTTCCTAAGGGACTATCAGTGTAATCCCAATGAAAGGCTACTTTCTCACTAATTCTGTATTTTGTCTATAGCTTTTGTGATTCCATCTGAAGTTGCTTCCAGACTGGTTTTCTTTCTCCTTTTTTCTCTGTGTCTCTAAATCGGCAAGCCAGGTTCTCCTTGCATGCTGGAATCACATTTTAGCTCCATCAGCACTTTCGTCACCGCAGAGGTAGCCTTTTTCGTTGGCTTTTTGCTTTTGCACATGTGCTATAGTAACACATGGGCTACATTGTCCCAGCACAATAGAGCAAAGGGGTGTTTCCCAATGCAATGGAAGTCAAGCTGGGGAAATGACCATGATTATACCCCTCAAAATCCATTGAAGTTGATAGGTTTAGAAGAGTGTAACTCTGCTTACGATTGCACTGCATATTGTAGGGTACAAGTTCCGGCAAACAAAGAAGACTAAACTTAGAAGGTACTTTTCTATATTATTTCTGTTGCTTTTCCTGTAGGCGGAGGAAAATGTTGCATTCCTCACTGTACTGTGCTTTAAAAATTGCTTGGGGCATAATAATTGCATCTCCATGCTTGATCAGTTTTTGTAAGATGAGGCCTACAAAAGATTAGCAATTTTCTTACCCATATTCCAGATACTTAATCTTGCAGCTGTATACCTCTGTACTTGTGGCTGTATTCCACTGTGCTCCAGGGATTACAACATCCCGTCATATGGAGCATGTTTTGTTGTATTGCTGTATGTATAATTCTAGCCTCAGGAGCCTGAAGGGTTTTTGTTCATTGTTCTCTTTTTCCTGATGGTTTCCCAATTATTCAGACTCCAAAGACTATTTACAGAGATTCCCACCAGAGTACCTGGGAAGTCTTGGCACTGCTGTGATAATACCAAAATAAAAGATTATTTTTGCTGTCCACCCTGACAAAAAACCAGGAGGGGGAAAACAGCTCAAAAGAAATAGTTGGCTTCCTGGCATTTGATTTCATGAAGCCCCATCGTAAACTGCTTAGCAACACATTCCCTTCCTGTCATAATCTCAAATCGGGCACTCTCTTAATATCAGAGTTTTTCACAAAGCTCTGAAGATATAGAAGTGCATTTTAGACAACAATTCTAAAGTTATTGTAGTTTGTCCTGCAGGACTCTTGCAAGTGTTATGATTGATTCATGATTATAAAGATAAAAGCTGGTCACCTGAGTCTTCTACCACTGAGATAAAACTTAGATGACCAGTTTTGACGTTGATAGTGCTACCCTCCTCCCTGTGCCACCTCTGGGAATGAGTAATTTTTGGGATACTTGTCTAATATAGCACAGCTTTGCCCAGTCATAATAGCATGATAATGCAGTAAATAAATCTCCCAAGAAGTATATTGCAAAAAAGGTAAAACATATTTAATCAAGTAGATCCGGTTCACATTCAAGTTGCAGTCAAAATCTAATCTAAAGAGTACTTTCCCTATCACAAATGGCCAGCTTGTCCAGCATCATGTGTTGGAGTATGAAGGACGGTCATTGTATCTACAGGAGAGACCTGCAGAGATATGTGTCTCCATGGAAGGTCAAGTGAAGTGAGAGAACAAAGGGAGAGGAAGAGTCAGGGGGCAGTGTTGTGTAAAAAGTAAAGGTAAAGGTTCCCTTGCTCGAAAGCCAGTCGAGTCCGACTCTGGGGTTGCGGTGCTCATCTCCGTTTCAAAGCCGAAGAGCCAGCACTATCCAAAGACGTTTCCGTGGTCATCTGGCCGGCATGACTAAACACCAAGGCGCACGGAACGCTGTTACCTTCCCCCCCCGAAGTGGTACCTATTTATCTACTTGCAATTTCTTGCTTTCGAACTGCTAGGTTGGCAGGAGCTGGAACTAGAGACGGGAACTCACTCCGTCATGTGGCAACTCGGGTCTCGAACTGCTGAACTACTGACCTTCCACAGCCTGCAGTTCAGCGTCTTAACCACTTGAGCCACTTTAAGAGGCTGTCCCAGTAGGCCTCAGAGCAAGCAGGATAGTAGGAGGAGCTCAGTGCTTCTCTTCTCAGTCTCCCTGGGGCCTTCAACCCTTGCCCGGAGCAGTAGAAACAGCTTACTTAAGTATTGTTATTACTTATTCCAATAGCCAAGTTACTTGCCCTACAGGAAAATGGAACTGGGTGTTTGTTGTTTACTCCATTACACAAAAGGCAGCTCCCAGGTTAAGCCAAAGAGAGGCATCCTATTCAAGGAGATAACACCTATACACCCTTAGAGTGATGTAGTGCCCCCCAATATCCAGGCATGGTGAGTCACTCCCTCCAGCAGTAATAAACAAAGTTCCAGAGTGTAACTTGTTACAGAATACAGCGTATGTTCTTTTTTGTTAGAAAGAATGCTATACATACAAGAAAAAAACATAAAAAACACAATACAAAATAAAAGACTGACATAACTTTTGCATTATTGGTTTCCAGATCAGTTTAGTCTGTTGTGTGTCTTTCCCATTCCTTAAAACTACCAGTTTAATCAGTTGATAAGTCTCTAAAATCTTGTGCCCATTCTTGAATTTTTGGAGCTGATACCTGTTTCTGGTGCTTCACAAACACAATCCTAGCCGCTGTGATGAGATGTAGAACAGTAGAATGCAGATTATTAGGAAGCTCTGACACATAGTTAAGCAAAAAAAAGTCTCAACCGTAAGGGAGAAATCAGAATCAGCCTTCATTATATCAAAGCAACATGGCCACTATTTTTAACTCGTGTACAGGTCTACTACATGTGGGGGGAGAAAATCTCTAGATGATTAAAAACCAAAAACAAGATATGGCATAGATTTAAGTGGTGTACCATCTGTCTTCCTCAGCAGTCTCCAATGCTTGACATATTCTGGAATCAATTTATTTATTTAGAAAATGTGTATGCCACTGTACCAGACCTGCTCAAGATGGCTCACAACAATGTAATAACCACGGCTACACTGAGTCCTGTTTACTCTGGTCAGCCTCAGAGGCCCTGCTTTGGTTGCTCTCACCATCTAGGGATGCCGTTCCCCAGGTGGGGCAGGGGATTCCCTGCTTTCATGGGCTTCTGCCCGCCACCAGCCAGCTGGCTGACAGGAAGAAATTCCCCCCACCCCGATGCCATGCATGATGTGCTGATGTCACCCTGAAGTGATGTCACTGTGTTGGCGATGTCAGGGGAGATGCTCTGCTTTTGGGGCAAAACTCTGGTTTGAGGCTGTTTTTACCATAGAGTTTTGCCCAAAAAGCAGATTGTCACCCCTGATGTCACCAACGTGCTGACATCACTGCCAGGTGATGTCAGCACATTGTTCAAAGTCTCCACCAATCCCTGGAATGCCTCCCAAATCCTCCCCACTGGCACGACAAAGGGACCTGGCAACCCCATCACCAGACAAGTGGCAACCCAAGAAAGGGCCTTCTCCATTGCAGCAGCAAACTTTGGAACTCCCTCCCCAAAGAGATTTGTTTGTCTCCCTCGATCAGTCTCTTTCACAAGCAGGTGAAGACTTCTTTGGTTCATCTGGCTTACCTCCAATAACAATCATTGGTGCTCCTCCTAGTGTTATTTGCTTGTGTGTTTTTAAATTGAATTTTATAATGTTTACAAGAACAAAGTTTAAATCCAGTGGCACCTTTAAGACCAACAAAGTTTAATTCTGGGTATAAATTTTAACAGACATGCACACTTCTTCAGATATGCATGGACACAAAAGCGTATACCCAGAATTAAACTTTAAAATACTTTAAAAAAAAAATTCATTTGTGTGTGTGTGTGTGTCACGCTGTTCAGGGCCCTCCAGGGTACACCTCCCGTGGCTGTATGGCAACAGTCCTCCCTGGGTCCCTCCTAGAGGCTGAGAGTGGGACATCTGGGGTGCTTCGGGGAGGCCTGAGGAAGCACGGGGGACAGAGGCGGGGTTCCCCAGGACTAGGAGAGAGAGGGCCTCAGACCAGGGGCACACAAGGGCAGGTTACTTCACCTCCTGGCTCCCTTGGATCCCGTGAGATGTGCTCGCTCTCTCTGCTACCTTTTCGACCCTGCTTAGCTTCTGAGATCTGACAAGATCAGGCTTTCCTGGGCTATCCAGGTTAGGGCACCCAGAATTAAACTTTGTTGGTTAAATAGTACACTATCAAATTTGTCTCATGATATATCGAAATATTTTCTTCTCATGGGTGAAACTGTGGGCAAAAAAAATTTGTACCACATGATTAAAAATGGGCAAGACATTTTACAAAGTGAACACAAGCTTTGCTGTGTCTTGGATGAGACACTGTTAAATAAGGACAACGATGTGACAAATGGCCATCCCTGACAGGACTGAATGTTCACATTGCTGTGGAAGCTTGCTGGGTGACCCAGGGTGAGTCACTCTCTCACAGCCTAACCTACCTCACAAGGTTACTGTTGTGATGATAAATGGAGAAGAGAAGAACAGTGTTACAAGCTTTTGGGGGGCTCTTTTTTAGGTCAAAAAGGGGGTATAAATGTCTATATAAATAAATATCTGAATAATATACTATGGGCAGGTACAGTTGCCAGGTTTCCATCACCCCCATCTCTGATAGTCATTGGGTGGAACCCAGTGATGTCATGAGGCAGGACCAGATGATGTTGCATTGAACAGCAATATTAATAGTAGTGAGAGAGGGGCTGCTGAAGCCTGAGGATTATGCCTTTTCTGGACAGGCTTTTGACAGTATTTATTCATTAGTTACTAAAAAGTACTCTGCTTGTATTCAGAGGCATGCATTTTTTTCCACAAGCAAGTTGTAGCAAGATGGCCTACAATTACTGATGAAAAACAGATAATCAATCTGAGCATTAAAGAACAGAGGGGGGAAAACAAAGTGCCCAGAGAGAAAAGTATATGGAACACAGAGAATGAGAATGAAATTAATCACATAGGAGTTAATCAACTCAGCTTTTGCAATTTTGCATTTTCTTCTCTCCTTATTCCTTTCTGGGGGAATCCAGACAAAAAACTATTTACACATTTCCCTTTCTATCTCCCCAAAGAAAAGGGCTTGAGACTTACCTTTAAAAATTAAACTTGGGAATTCACAGACAGAAGAAGGCATATTTCTACAGGGCCATTTCTTCTGTATGCTTCCTGTAGCTACAAGTCAATCTTCTACAATTCCTAGTCCATGAATAACTGTAAGGTGGAAAGGCAGAATGAATTATTAGGAAGTTGTGTAGCTTCAAGCTTAGCAAAGCCTATAGTTTAGCAGTCTAGCATTATAACACAATAATCTTTTTGACTGCTGAGGTTTGTTTTCCACTATCTTTTTTTTTTATTTCCCTCTCTTAAAAAGGAGAGAAGTTTTGCTTTTACAATTCAGAAAATTGGGGAGGGTCTATAGAGGGATAAAGAAAAGTGTTGAGTGATGTTAAGTATTAGTATATTAGTCATTTAGTATTAAAGTTAAAGTCAATAGCTTCTTCTGTAGTTGGACGATCCTCTTTTCTTCTCTCTCTTTCAAAGCCGAACAGTTAACATGTTAGTAATGTCCTTTTGGGATTAGTATTGCTTTTAAAGCATTATCCGAAATAGTCTTTAAACTTTGGGGTCTTTCCCTTTTTTGTCCCTCAAGTTGTACTTTGGGCCAATCGCTCCTTTAACTTCCTCATCTTTCACCTCTCCCTCCGAGCTGCTGTCTTCTCTGCTGGCTCCCGACATCCACTTGGCAAGTTCTGCTTCTTCTTCTGTACTGGCGTGCCTCTTCAAAAAGTCTTGAGCCTTGAAGATAGAGTCTATCTTTTCTCTTCTGTCTTTAAATTTAAAGACCAATCTTTCGGGCACTAACCATCTGTAATTGACTTGATGACTTTGTAAGAACATGGTCAGTCCTTTATATTCCTTTCTTTTCATTCTGATTTCAAATGAAACATCTTTCAAAATCCTGATCGGTTGATCTCCAATTTTCAAGGGTGTTGCTGAAACTGCCTTTAAAATCTGATCTCGGAGACGTTGCTTTGTAAATTTCACTACCACTTCCGCTGGCAACTTATTTTTCTTTGTAAAGTTGGAATAGGCTCTATAGGCCAAATCCATCTCTTCTTTTATTTTTTTCTGCTTCATTGCCAGTCAGTGGTGCTAAGGCTGTTGCCAAAATGTCTCTGAGATCCTCCTTTTCCTCCTCTTTCAACCCTTGGAATCGAAGGGTCAAATTCGCTTTCTCCATTTGAAGCAGTAGCAATTTATTATCCTGTTTTTCTTGGTGCTTTTCCACTTTGATGACCTTTTTCTTAATTTTCTGTATTTCTTCTGTTGATGCCAAACATTTCTTTGCAATATCATCTACCTTGTCGGCTGTCTCTGTCATTTTCCTCTGTTGAACACTATAGGCACTCTCCATGCTGTCCAGCTTCTGATTAATCTTTTGCAGTTCCTCCAGCAGATGGCGCAAAAGTCCCCCTTCTTGTTGATTGACAGCAGTACCAACAGGGGAAGGGCTCGGACAGGAAGTCCCTCCCATCTTCTTTGTCTGCTTCTCCAGCAGCTTTCTCTGCCCCGCCATGTTTCGCTTTTGTTTATACTTTAAAAGTTCGTGCTATGCCGCTCAGGGATGTCTCCCTCTTCACCGCTTTCTACTCCCTCCCAAAAGGTAATGCGCTTTTACCGATCTTCGCTTCGCCCCCCCTCTTTACTTTTAAAAAGTCTCTTTCTCGGGTGGGGGGGAATCCTCCCCCCTCTCTTTCAGTCTCCCGGGGGAATGGAGCGCGCTTATGCCACCGCTTCTAATTCAATCACCAACTCACAGTTCATCGCTCATCTCATTCCTTTTTCATCAACACCACTAATTTCAAAGTTATTTTAATCCCTGAAAGCTCACTGCATCATGTAGTGAGTCTTTATTATGGGTAAGTGATCAAAGAGACCAGAACTGAGGAGCAGCCTTGCATTCCCTGGATCATTGTCTCCAAGCCCCATTTTAGCCACCAGAGTTTTAAGGGAAGGACTATGGGTTACTGGTCCTTGCCTTAGCTGAATGAAATAGGGTGCACACTCTGCAGGATGGTCTCACAGATTTCTGGGTGGAGCCCCACTCGATATTGTTGGAAATGTGATTAGAGTTGTTGCAGAGTCCTGGCTGCTTGAGCGAGGGAGAGGAAGGGGAATTGTTTGCCTGTGATTGAGTGCCTGGGTGAATTTGAATAGCTGATGCCCCGCCCTCTGCTGAGGGAGGCCTCTATTTAAGGAAGCACCTTGCCAGAGGCAGAGCAGACCCAGCTGACCTCTGGGCAGGAGACAGAGCTGCTAGAGGGGTGAGTGTTTTTTTACTTGCTTTCAGCTGAGGGGATTCAGCTGAGGATATTGTGTGGGAGGACTGTGTTTGGGAGTGTGTGAAAGCAGTTAGAGTTCTTGCAGAGTCCTGGCTGCTTGAGAGAGGGAGAGGCATCGTTGGACTGTGATTGACTGTAATTCATTATTTAAGAACGCACCTTGCCAGGGGCATGAGGCTCTGGCACAAGCTGAAGGGTGAGCTAAAGGGATTTTGGCCTGTGGCTCTTAGCCTAGGGACTCTTAGACTAAAGGCTCTGTAAGAAACCCAAGAAGAGCCAGAAAGCCAAGGCCCTAGGCTCTTTGTCTTCCCCGTAAGGTAAGTTGACTTGCATTGTTTTGCATGTGATTGAGTGCCTGGGTGCATTTGAATAGCTGCTGCCAGCACTCTGCTGGGGGAGGCCTCTATTTAAGGAAGCACCTTGCCAGAGGCACGAGCCTCTGGCACGAGCCGAAGGGCGAGCTAAAGGGCTCTTTGCCCGTGGCTCTTAGCCCAGGGACTCTTGGACTAGGGGCTCTGTGAGACGCCCAAGAAGAGGCAGAAAGTGAAAACCCTAGGCTCCTTGTTTTCCCCATAAAGTAATTTGACTTTGACAAGAAAAAAACACATAAATACAAAGGGATTTAAAAGGGGGATTACATTTACTTATTTTAAAAGAATTATGAAGCCAGAATGCCAGCAGGGGGTTGGGGGCTATCCAGTGTTTTGCACAGAGTGTCACATGTATGACTATCTGCCCACTGGGCAGAAGTCTTGGGTGTGTGCTCGGTGCAAGGAGCTCCTGGTTCTCAGGGAACGTGTGTGCTCCCTTGAGGCCAAGGTGGCTGACCTGGAGAAGCAGAGACAGTCAGCTAGGCGCACAGAAAAGACTCTCGGGGACTTGTTAGCTACGTCCCACTCTGGATCTGGCAGCCCCGCTGCTGTCAGGGAGCATGAGGGTCTAGGGGAAACAGGGCACCGTGCTGAGGATAAGGGGAATGTGCCCTCAGAAGGGACCTCTTCCCCAGCTGGTGAGCGGTTATCCTTTTGCACCAAGGAACCATCCCTGGGCAGGGTGGGAGGGGGGCTCTTGGTAGTGGGTGATTCGATCCTTAGGCAGGTAGACAGCTGGGTGGCGAACCCGCGTACTGACCGTATGGTGACTTGCCTGCCTGGTGCAAAGGTAGCGGACATTACGCGTGTTTTAGATAGGCTGGTAGATAGTGCTGGGGAGGAGCCAGTGGTCGTGGTGCATGTCGGCACCAACGATGTGGGGAAATGCAGTCGTGAGGTCCTGGAGGAGAAATTTAGGCTGCTGGGCAGGAAACTCAAGGCCAGGACCTCCAAGGTAGCCTTCTCAGAAGTGCTACCTGTTCCACGCGCAGGGCCGGAGAGACAGGCACAGATCAGGAGTCTCAATGCGTGGATGAGACGATGGTGTAGAGGGGAAGGGTTCAGGTTTGTTAGGCACTGGGATTCTTTTTGGAACAAGAGGGAGCTGTACAGGCGAGACGGTCTCCACTTGTCCCGAGAAGGAACCAGGCTGCTGGCGCTTAAAATCAAAAAGGTGGCAGAGCAGTTTTTAAACTGAATATTGGGGGAAAGCCGACAGGAGATGAAAAGTCTCTGGTTCGGGTTGGCTCATCTCAGAGAGATGAGGGGGTACCTGTTGCTTTTCTACAGGGAGGTGGATTGAAATTGTCCACTGAGACCATGGCTAGTGACATGGACTGCCTGACAAGGTCTCGAGATTGCAAGAGGAAGGTGGCAGGCTTAACCAGTATGGGAAATTACAGCTGTTTCTATACAAATGCTCGAAGTGTCCGAGGTAAAATCGGGGAGTTGGAGTGCTTGGTGTCAGAGGGAAAAATAGACATTGTGGGTATTTCAGAAACTTGGTGGGATGAGGAAAATCAGTGGGATACGGTGATTCCCGGTTATATATTATATCGGAAGGATAGGGGGGGAAGGGTTGGAGGTGGGGTGGCTCTGTATGTCAGAGAGGGTATAAAGTCCAGAAAGATCGAGAGGCTAAGAGAATTGGATTCGCTTCTTGAAGTTCTGTGGGTTGAAATAGGGGGGCCAAAAGGAAACTTAACACTGGGAGTTTGTTATCGCCCACCGGATCAAAAGATAGAGGAGGATTATAAAATGATGAATGAATTAAAGATAGCAGCTAGACAAAAACACTGTGTCGTAATAGGTGATTTTAACTACCCACACATTGATTGGGTCAATATGTGTTCTAGTCGAGAGAAAGAGATTGAGTTTCTAGACACTCTAAATGACTGTGCTATGGAGCAGATGGTCATGGAACCTACCAGGGGAGAGGCGATCCTTGATTTGGTCCTAAGTAACACTCAAGACCTGGTGAGAGATGTAAAAGTGATTGCACTGCTTGGGAACAGTGATCATAATGTTGTTGAGTTCAACATTTGTACAAATAGGGAATTGGCCAAAAAGACTCACACAACCACTTTTAACTTTAAAAGGGGTAATTTTTCTGATATGAGGGGACATGTGGGGAGGAAACTGAAGGGAAAAGTAGAAAGGGTCAAAACCATTGGGGAAGCTTGGAAACTGTTTAAAACTACAATTCTAGAAGCTCAAATAAAATATATTCCGCAGGTTAGGAAAGGCACAAACAGGTATAAGAAAAAGCCTACATGGTTAACAAACAAAGTAATGGAAGCTGTAAAAGGTAAAAAGGATTCCTTTAAGCGGTGGAAAGCTAGTCACAGTGAGGCTGATAAAACGGAACACAGGCTATGGCAAATAAAATGCAAGTCTGTAGTCAGGCAGGCAAAAAGGAAATATGAGGAGCATATAGCAAAAAACATAAAGACCAACAATAAAACTTTCTTCAAATACATTAGAAGCAGGAAACCAGCCAGGGAGCCAGTGGGGCACTTGGATGACCAAGGGGTAAAAGGAGTACTGAAGGATGATAGGGAAATGGCTGAGAAGCTAAATGCATTTTTTGCCTCTGTCTTCACTGTGGAAGATGAGAAGTGCTTGCCGACTCCAGAACCGCTGAGTTCGGGAGGGGTGTTGAAAGACCTGAGTCAGATTGAGGTGACGAGAGAGGAGGTCCTAAAACTGATAGCTTACAAACTGTTAAATCACCAGGCCCAGATGGCATACATCCGAAAGTTCTGAAAGAACGCAAATATGAACTTGTGGATCTCTTTACAAAAACATGTAATCGTTCCTTGAAATCTGCCTCCACAACAAGCACCTTGTGAGATAGGTGGGGCTGAGAGAGTTCTGAGAGAACTGTGACTGGCCCAAGTCACCCAAAGGCTTCATGTGGAGGAGTGGAGAATCAAACCTGGTTCTCCATATTAGAGTCCATCACTCTTAACCACTACACCACACTGGTTTTGAGACTATTACTAGCTTGATAGTGGCAGTAATTTATAATTGTGTTCATTTTACTGTCTTGTTTTGATATATTGTGACCTGCCTGAACTGACTAAAACAACAAGGGAAGAATGGAAAGAGGTTGACATAAAGGACAGAGGGAACATCAAAACAATATAGTAATTTGTTAGAAGCATGAACAGCATTTGTAAACTCAAACTTGAAATCTACATTGAACAACTAGATTCTACATATCCATGACCTTCAAAACTACTACTCAATGAAGTTTGGTAACATTTTCATTTGAAGAATAGCACATATTTATATACAATGCCCAGAAACTGAAGTATTTTATTTGCATTGTTCCTCTGATTTTAAAACCTGATGCTTGAGAAGGGTCCATCTTACTAAAAGGATGTCAAGCTGAAGGTTATGCATTCAGGTTAACTGCTGTTAGGAGTAGCACCAGCAGAAATAATTGAGCCCTTCAGTACAGGGAATTCAAAACACACTTCAGATATGAATGAGTTTAGCCTATTGGTCTCCTGTACAATGGGTATGCAATAATAGACCTCTTGCTGATATGGAAAATTAGAGATTAAACGACTCTTTAAAATATTCAGACTCATACACAAGAGCTATATGATGACAAAGCAAGGGAGTCCAAGGGCTTCTCAAGAGGACCACTCCCCCAAAGAAGCAATCTGACTCCTGCTCATTATGGAGCACCTGCCCACTGTTGTCTGAGACCATTCTTCCTCAAAGTATAGAGAAGTCACAATCTTAGGTGAAAGTCTTTGGGCACCACCATTGGTTGTAGTTTGGAAAACTGACAGATATGTCCCATAGCCATGATCTGTGGAGTGGTTCTCCTCAGTATTTGAACCAGGCCTCAGCCATTATTGTGCAAAAAGAGCCACCTTATGAAGATGGTGCCCCCCCCCCTCCCTGTAAAGGGCTGGAAAAGCACAAAGAAAGGTAATGAACAAAGTCTGTGGCATAGGTTCTACAGGGTTTCCAACTTATATTTGATGAAGAGAGTTTTCGATTCTCAAAAGCTTATACCCTGAAAATCTTGTTGGTCTGTAAGGTGCTACTTGACTGGAGTTGCCAGCCTCCAGATGGGACCTGGGGATCCCCTGGAATTACAACTGATCTCCAGATGACAGAGATCTGTTGCCCTGGAGAAAATGGATGCTTTGGAGGGTGGACTCTATGGCATTGTACTCCAGCGAGGTCCCTGACCTCACCAGGTTCCACCTCCAAATCTTCAGGCGTTTCCCAATCTGGAGCTGGCAGCCCTCTAGGGACTCAAGTCTTGCTATTCTACTGCAGACCAGCACAGCTACCCTCTGAAACTATCTTCAGGGTTCTTCTAAGAAAGGCATAACAGATAGAGATGACTTCAAGTCTTAAATCCATAATGTTAGATCACATCCAAGCTGGAACCAAACTAAATTAGGACACAGGTTTAGAAACAGGTTTTGGAAACAGGACACAGGTTTTGGAGCCAGTTTGGTGTAGTGGTTAGGAGCGCGGACTCTAATCTGGGAGAACCAGGTTTGATTCCCCACTCCTCCACATGTAGCTGCTGGTGTGACCTTGGGTCAGTCATAAGTTCCTTCAGAGCTGTTCTCTCAAGAGCAGTTCTCAAGAGAGCTCTCTCTCCCAGCCCCACCTACCTCACAGAGTGTCTGTTGTGGGGAAGGGAAAGGGACTGTAAGCCACTCTGAGACTCCTTTGGGTAGTGAAGGGCAGGGTATAAATCCAATCTCTTATCTTCTTCTTCCCTGACAAATTGGTTTGTTTTTGCTGGAGGGATGGTTACCTTCTACCTGCATATTTTATAAGAATCCACGTTAGGCTAAGCAAAAGTTATGTGTTGATCTATCATGATTTCATGTTATGCCTTTCATCACATTTGTTGACTGTGTTCATCCATCTATTGTGTGTCTATCTGATGCTTCAGGAGCTGTGATGAGTTCCAGTCTAGGACCTTTCCCCTCTCCTTTCTAGAAATGAGAAGATCCTTAGGGGTGGTGACAGTGGTAGAGTATCCACTTTGCACAGTGACGTTTCCAGGTTCAATCCTTGATTATCTCCAGTTCATGGATATATAAAAGTCCTCTACCCAAGAGCCTGTCAGTCAGAGAAGACAAAGCTGATCTTGAGAGACCAAGGTCTGCCTCAGTAGAAGGCAGTTTCGTGTGTTCATATGTCACCATATCTCATGAGGGGAATTTTGGCTCTGGAAAGCTTGTACCCTGAAAATCTTGGTCTCTAAGATGCTACTGAATTTGAATTAGCAGTGTATAATTGTGGCTACAATCCTAAGATCGCTTTACCGGTAGTAAGCCCCAGTGAATAATATGGGATATACTTCTGAGAAGACCTGCTCCAGATTGCTTCCTCAGTCACTGTGGGTTATTTCCTACTTGTCTACTTCCTTTTATGTGTTAATCCCAAAGCCCTCCTGCAATTCATTTCAACAAGGCTTCATGCAGGAGAACTGCCCAGCAGATCGTGTTTCAAGTTAATTATCTAGAGAACGGGTGCCATTTATAGTTTCCATGTCAATCATCAAATTGACTTGGGCCAGCCTTGGATGTTCATATTATTGGCATGTCCTTATAAAACAAAATGAAGCCATATAAAATGTGATAAAAAGCACTGTTCTCACTGATGTGCCCTAACAACAGTGGTGTTCTGAAATTCAATCCCAACTTGCCTACAAGGTTGGAAGTTAATACAGAAAAATGTTCAACAAGGTTTTATATGGATAAATGTATATGTTTTTAAAATATTAAAAAATTCTATGCATAATGCGGCTTGTCGAGCTTTATTGGCAAGTGTTTTATGGCAGTGGTCTACACTGGCTGCAAGTATAATGTGACTGCATTTTTCTACTTTCCCCAAGGACATTTTGAAAATGAGATATAATGTCGTGGGTGTTTTATCATAGTAGGTAAAATGTTAATAAATAGATAAATCTGAACACCTGCTGAGTCTTGGTGATGCCTGAGGAAAATTTGGAAAGGGACTGGACTGTTCCTCCAGGTATTTGGAAATAGGTAGTGAGTACCTCTTTCAACTCAAGGCCACCAATCCTGAATAAAGCAAAATTGAAAGGTAGAATTCACATCCCAGTGAAGTACACAGTAAAATCTGAATAGATTTTGAAGGTTTCCGACTAAACTCTAAATAGGTAGTGATAGAGGTCACAGTGCAACACAGTGTCAGGTATGCTTAAGGAGGCTTAATATGTGTTTGATTGTGAGAAGTGTATACTCTTAATTGTCCTGTCGTCCATTGATTAGCACCCTGGACTTCTGAAGGAACTTGATGCAAGTCTAATCTCTTCCACAGATTTATTTGGTAATCTTCAGCAATCTACCTCTGTCTGGTACCACAGGGCTTCAGCTGTAGATGAGGCACTTCCTTCTTCCTCCCCACCCAGAGCTGGTGAACTCAAACAATTCTAGCCAGAATATGCGCATCATGTCTCACAATCTTCATGGCCTGGGAAACCAGTTGGTGCTAGAAGTCCAATCCAATGCTATGGGCTGATATAAAATTTTCAGATCTACTGACATCTTTCAGTTGGACAGTGTCTTCTAGGTCAAGGGTGTCAAACTCATTTGTTATAAGGGCCAGATCTGACATAAATGAGACCTTGTTGGGCCGGGCCATGTGTGTCATAAAATGTAATGCCAGGTAGCGGAGATATAAATTTCATAAAGGACACAAACACAAAGGGTTGTATTACTTAAAATAAAAATGTGCTTAAAACATTAGCACTCTTGCAATATTTTGTTTATTTAACTGTGTCTGATAACTGACACCTTTTGCTCTGAATTATTGCATCAAAATGTCTGTGCTGTGGCAATCTTGAGTATGCTGTTCAGGTGTGTATCTGTAAGCCGCAAACCTATGATGATGCAGCAGCAGCAGAACTAGAAGAAGAAGCAGAAGACATCCAGTTCCACTATGGGCTTGATAGAAGCCCTCCAGGGGCCTGATCCAGCCCCCGGGCCATATATTTGACACCCCTATTCTAGATATTCCTTTTGCATCATAAACATACTGGCCTGCATGCATTCTCCAAGGAACATACCACCAAACATACTGGCCTGCCTCTCTCCAAGGAACATACCACCCCTTGGAACTGTGTACCTGGTACTAACTTCCGTTTTCCAATGTAAAATATGAATTGTTGGGAACTGCCATACTAGGTCACTAGAAAGGCAAACAGTATCAAGTACTATATAAACAGTGAGAAGTACCCAGTTGTGGAAGGATTCTGGGGTCTGCACTTGGTGTCTTCTCCAAAATGCTGGACATCAATTCTTAAAACTAAACCTTGCTTTTCAAAACACAAAAACTGCAATAAAAACAAGCTCCCACCATTTTTTGCGACAAAATTTAAGGATACTATTTTGTTTGTTTATCATTATTCATATAAATTCACATTGGATAAGAGAGCTCTAGTGATCCTTAGGAAACCAAGATCCTGGATTGATTGCCAATTTTCTTACAAAAGGAAGATTTATATTGTTTACTCTGGTTAAGGTAAAGGTTTCCCTTGCTCTAGAGCCAGTCAAATCTGACTCTAGGGGGCGATGCCATCTCTATTTCCAAGCCAGTGCTGTCCAAAGATGTTTCCGTGGTCATGTGGCTGGCATGACTAAATGCCAAGGCGCATGGAATGCTGTTACCTTCCCATCAAAGCTGTACCTATTTATCTACTTGCAGTTTCTGGCTTTCGAACTGCTAGATTGGCAGGAGCTGGGGCCAGAGACAGGTGCTCACTCCATCATGCGGCACTAGGGTCTCAAACTGCCGAATTACAGACCTTCCGGTGTGCAGCTCAGTGTCTTAACCTCCGCACTACCACGGCCCCTTTACTCTGGTTATTTCAGTGTTATTCTACTTTAGACTGCGGTAACTTTGCCTACGATTGCACTATTAGTTCTTGTTAATCAGTGAATGGTGAAACTTTAATTGAACATTTCATTCTTAATCAAGCATGGAGGTTTTCAGCTAAATTTCAGAGAGGTGATCTGTCTTCTGGACAGGGAGCCAGACGGAACCTTTCTTATACTTGCACTGAAGAATCTCCACCAAATCCACAATCCTGCTGGCCCTGTCACTGCACACATTCCATCACCAAAGATGCAAGATCCCTTATGCTGCTCTGTGACATCAGTAATTTATGTCATTTGTGGGCAGAATAGCCCTGTTAGGAGGGGATTTAGTGGATAAAATTCTAGCAGCCCTGTTCATTCCAGGGATCTATGGAACAGGGAAGGTTGTGTGATTTGCTTTGATATGATATTTATATTGGCTGTGGGTGTTGTAAGTAAGGGTCTGGAGTCCATGGTGGTTCCTGAGAGTCCTAGGGGGAGGAGCCTGTGTACCATACAGCTGTGCATAAACATGAAAAAGCCAATGCTCAAAGTTTAAATGCAAGGAATCCCCAGTTCATTTTCTTTTCTTAGTATTTTGTGTGTGTGTGGTGTACATGCTTCCATGCCGGGAAATCATGGTGACTTCTGATGACTCCTAGTGGGGCTAGGATGTTTCAGAGACATGGCTTGATACTGCCTGCCTCTGCATCCTGGCCCTGGTATTCCTTGGAGGTCTCCCTTCCAAGTACTTGGCAGGATCGGCCCTGTTTAGCTTCTGAGAATTGTGAGATTGGGCTTGCCTGAGCTATCCAGGTCAGGGCTCCCCAGTTCATTTTTGATTCAAAGTGTCTCAGGTCACAGGGCTAGGAAAAGAGCTAAATGAGCCAGTGCTAGATCAGATAACCAACATTTTGCATTCCGCATATGGCAGCCTTGTAGGTTCAGAAGAACTCACTAAAACTTTACAGTGGAGCCTTTGATGAATTTGGGGGCACTGTTTGCAATTGTTTCATTTCCCCCCGTTTCATAATTAATGTCGCTGGAAATATCACAAATAACATCTACATCATTTTAGAAGGTTGTGTTATTTTAGAAAAAAAATGATCTACCTATCAGCTATTTATGAGAGCAAAGATAAATGAATATCAATGCTAATTAGTCAAATTGATAATTAATTGCTGTAGCACACCTATTGCAGCATTAGAAAGGTAATTATTTTTACACTGAGACCAGCATTTCATCTATATTATCACTTAAGTTACAGCATGTCAGTGGAGTGCTGAGATCAGAAGTCTGTTGCAGACTGAATCCGCAATTGCGTGGAGCATTTTCAGAGATAAAAGTTGAAGTTGCACATGTTGAACAAGATTCTTCAATATTATGGACAGAATTATTTAATTTTGTGGACTGAGCTCATAGCTCACAGTATGCAGAGGTTGTCTCCAAACATTTCTTTTCTGAAATCCAAACCAAATTTATTTCTCAGGCATAACAACATAACAGAACTTTGAGGGAAGCCAAGAACAAAGGTTCAGTGCCACAAGTCAAATTTCTCCAAGTGTTCTGTTTGTCCCTTGGTTACCCCTAGATTTTATTTGAAATTCAAAGTAAATGTAAAGAGTCCTGCTCAGGCAAAATATCCAAAGACTTTTGAGGGAAGTATGAGCTCCTAGTGTCTTACAGCTACTTAACTGGAAAGAGAAGTCTGCAGTCGCAAGTTGGGTCAACTGCAGTGTCTTTCGTGTATACTCTGTATTTAGTTACAGGTGTATGATTTACATATGATTGACATGTCATTAGATGCAACCATAATGGTCTGTCTAAGCAAAAAATATTTTGTCTATGATCTTGCTTAGAAAACCTGAGGAGGGGGTAGAGAAACAACAGGTGGTTAACCCATGCTGCACCTGGCAGATGCTTGGTTTGTATATCTGATTCAAGGAAATGATGTTGAGTTTCAAGAGCAAACCACTGTGGCTCCAATCAGTTAGCTCTAGAATCTCAAACATGGTCAGGAAGGCAGAATGGTAGAGTAAGAACTGAATGTTGTCAGGTAACCATTTGCTGTTAGCCTTTTTGAATTAATTTCCACTTCTAAGTTGCTTTTTCTAAGATGCACTTTAGATTTATATATCCACTAGCAGAAAAGCCCATTGTGAAACCGATACAACGGGATCTAGAAAGATGTGGTCTGTAACGAACGCATAGGCTGGATGGTGGTAAGGTAAACAGTAGTGGGTGAGGGTGGGAGGGGGGTGGGGAACGGCGGCGGCGGCCGGAGGCCTCTGCATCCCGTTGCTGGCCCTGGAGTGAGTGGGGGG
>NW_015164703.1:88558-92534 GCF_001447785.1 Gekko japonicus
CGCCACCGAAAATGCCCTGTTCCTGGTCGTCACCAGTTTAACAACCCGAGGACCCGGCACATCCAGCAGGTTCCGAGTCCCGGACCATAGTGCTCTTGGGGGCATATGTGGGTAGGCTGGTCCCTGGCCATATAGGGCTTTAAAGGTAATAACCAGCACTTTGAAGCGCACTCGGAACGCTATAGGCAACCAGTGCAGCGCTTTCAGCACAGGCTGGATGTGCTCTCGTCTAGGAAGATCCATCAACAGCCTGGCTGCAGCGTTCTGCACTAGTTGCAGCTTCCGAATTTGCGACAAAGGCAGCCCCATGTAGAGAGCGTTACAGTAGTCTAGCCTTGAGGTGACCGTCGCATGGATCACAGTGGCTAAGTCCTCCCGGTCGAGGAAGGGAACCAACTGCCGTGCCAGCCGAAGATGGTAAAATGCCGACTTGGCAGTGGCTGCTACCTGGGCCTCCATCGTTAACGAGGAGTCCAGGAGCACCCCCAAACTCCTAACCTCCGACGCCGGCACCAAAGGCACCTCGTCGAAGGTCGGGAGAGGGAGCCCCAACCCTGGACCGATCCGACTCAGCCCCAGGATCTCCGTCTTTGCCGGGTTTAATTTCAGCCGACTCAGTCTGAGCCACCCAGCCACGGCCTGTAACGCCCGACTAAGGTCATCGGGAGTGGAATCTGACCGGCCGCCCAGCATCAGATACAGCTGGGTGTCATCAGCATACTGATGACACCCCAGCCCACAACTCCTGGCTATCTGGGCGAGGGGGCACATGTAGATGTTAAACAACATCGGGGATAGCACTGCCCCTTGAGGTACCCCACAGTCAAGGGGCCACCTCCGGGACTGCTGATCCCCTATAGCTACCCTCTGTCCCCGACCTTGGAGAAAAGAGACCAGCCATTGATGGGCAAGCCCCTGAATCCCCACGTCGGCAAGGCGGTGGGCCAGCAACTGATGGTTGACCGTATCGAAGGCGGCCGACAGGTCTAACAGCAACAGCGCCACCACTCCGCCTTGATCCAGATGCCTACGGAGGGGGTTCTACACATAGCCTTGTGAGTGAATCCTTTCTGCTTGCAGTTTTTTGACACCCTTTGAATTGTTTCTGATTTTGCTTCCAAAGAACTAGAAGGGATCTTTTCTTTAAAAACAACAACAACAAAAGGCTCAAGAAAGATACTACTGACAACTAGTAGGAATAGACTGAAGCAACTAGATCAGATTCCTGATGCTTATCGCTCAAATAAAAGGGACTCAGACCCTGAACAGATTAGGGCAAGCTATGGCTGTGCCTGCTGAGATCTAAGATATGGTGTCACATTTTCACTCTTTTCTGAGACCCCTTGTATGTAACTCCTATAAAGGCACCTCTCTGTAGAGAGATGTGTTCTGAAGAGATGTGTGTGATGCTGCCTCCTTGCCTTCCTGAACGTTTCCTACTTATTTTCACAGCTACCAAAGGCCTTAGAGTTCTTAGTTAAAACCAAAGAACGGGATGCTTTAGTTATATTTGTTAGAATGACAGAACCGTCAGCATGTGACAGTGGCTCTGAGGTAAAAGAGAATCCTTTATATAAAACAGTTGTTTTCACTTAAACATAAATAGAGTATATTTAGAAGTAAAACAGTGTAACGGCAAGTTCATAAGCGTAATGGTTTCAGACAGGTACAGTTCTTCTTTGTTTAAAGTTCAATAAGTACACCTAGCCACAAAAGCTTCCTCTCTGACATACACTGAACAAACTCCCTCTCCCTCTAAATAAGACAATCACCTCCACCCTCTAGGGTACAGCCACTATCCAATCACAGCACACCTCAATCGCTCATTCAGCACCCCTCTTTCTTGTTCTAGAGGCCTACATTTTAAATCACAGCAACATACATATAAAACATTAAAACACAGAAATAAAACACAAAATATTTATATATCAGAACACTACGTATGGGTTTAACTATAGGGAAAGCCATTGCAGAATTTGTATGTCAGAAGCATAGAAACACCACCTGTTCATAATTTTATAACCCTATTTGCAAAGATCTTTCTAGCTTTGCTTGGACAGTCTTTATCAATCACATTCATGAAGGCAGTATTAGTTATTTTCATGTTAATCCAGTTTTGCCAACTTGACAAAGCCTCAAGAGCCATGGAATGGCCCAGGTCTGGTCATGATGGACACAATGGATCTTTTTTTCTCTCCTGTGGAAAAAGCTTGACTCAGTGTAACTTTTCAAAAATGCCATGAAAGCAGATGGGAACTGCATGTCTGGGAATAATCTGGATTAAGACGACATTTGTAGTTATGGTAGACTCGTAGCAAAGTAGAAGTTCCAAACTAACTTTCTTTAAATAGACGGTCCTTGTTTATGGGAATGTTGAAGATGTTCTGAGAACACTGGCTGTTTTGTCCCCTGGGGAAGAAATGAGGTGATACAGTAAATGAAACTATGAAGTAATTGTCTCCATGTCTCTGTCCCCACCAGGGGTGGTCTTAATGATTCTGGAGCCCTGCACAAAAGTCTAGGATGGAGCCCCAGAATCACTGCACTCCCCACTGCTCCCCTCCACTGGAGTCACCCCCTGTCAGGGCCTATGCACAGTTACCCATTAATTTCAGTGAGCTTGGTGGTGGTGGTAGAAAGTGCCATTAAATTGTAACTGATTTATGGTGACCCCTCAGAGGTTTTTGTGGCAGGAGACCTTCAGAAATGGTTTGCCATCATCTGCCTCTGCAGAGCAACCCTGGACTTCCTTGGTGGTCTCCCATCCAAATTCTAACACAGATCAACCCTGTTTAGCTTCCAGGATCTGAAGAGATCAGGCTAGCCAGGCTAGTTTAGGCTGGAGTAACTCTGCATAGGATTGCCCTGTTAGAGGGCTCAGCTTTTCATTAGATCGGCTGGAGAGTTGATTGGTCAGGAAGGCAGAGTGGTAGAGTAAGAACTGAATGTTGTGAGGTAACCATTGGCTGTTAGCCTTTATGAATTAATTTCCACTTCTAAGTTGCTTCTTCTAAGATGCACTTTAGATTTATATATCCATTATCCATGTATTCCTATTTTTATTTATCCTGAGCCTTCAAAACTCCATCTTATTCACTCTTTGTGTAGCCTTAGTTATTATGGCTCAGTGGACTAATTCATTTCAATGAAACAATTGAATTTGTGTTCTTCCCACTTCAACATTAGGCACTGAAGGAGGACCCAGGTATACATCATTGTGAGGATATTGGGGATATTGACACACAAGTCATTATGAATATTTATTTAAATGTATTTAGACTGGGCCTATTTTAGTCTATTCAATTGTGGAATAGATATACATATTGATGTTCATATGAATTATTAAATGTTATTTTTATCACAGTGTTTCCTTGTTTTTGGTATGTACCTACAACTGTGATCTCTTCCTTGTACTCAATGCTATGCATTTAAGCAGGGGACTTTTGGGGCCAAAGCGCACCGGAGTGCTGCTCCGGCAGCCCAGGAGCCCACGCAAATGGTGGCAGTGGCAAGCCCTGCCCCCAGCTCCCCGGCGCTGAAAGCGCTGCAGCCGGGGGACACCTGGAGAGTGCTGCCACCGTGTCCCCCGGGCCCGCACAGAAGCGCTGTGGCTCAGGGGAGGCCCGGAGAGCCCCACTGTCGAGTCCCCCAGGCCAGCACAGAAGCCCTGCTGCTCGGGGGAGGCCTGGAGAGCCCCACCACTGGGTCCCCTGGGCCCACGCAGAAGCTCTGCGGCCGGGGGACTCCAGAAAGCGCCACCGCCAGGTCCCCCGGGCCAGCGCAGAAGTGCTTCATCTCAGGGAGGCCCAGAGAGCCCTGCCGCTGGATCCCCCAGGCCTGTGCAGAAGTACTACGGCCGGGGGACGCTGGGAGATCACCGCCGCTGGGTCCCCCAGGCCCGCACAGAACCACTGTGGCTGGGGGATGCCGGGAGAGTGCCGCCGCTGTGTTCCCCGGGCCTGCGCAGAAGTGCTGT
>NW_015164703.1:92871-136306 GCF_001447785.1 Gekko japonicus
TCCCTCCTTCTTCCCTCCTCTCTCTTTCTTTCCCTCCTTCTTTCCTTCTCTTTCTTTCCCTCTTTCCTTCTCTCTTGTTATCCCCTCTTTCCTTCTCTCTTGTTATCCCCTTTCCTTCCTTCTTTTCTTCCTTCTTTCCTTCACTTTCTTTCCTTCCTTCTTTCCTTCTCTCTACTCTCTCTCTTTCCTTCCCTGTTTCCTCCTTCTGTGGCCCAACTCTAAACCCCTTCTCTCTTCACTCCCCCCCACCCCGCAGGCCAGCTGGGGAAGGGAAGGGGAGGCTTTTGAAGATGCCTCCCCCCCTTTTGCTTCCCCTTCTGACATCACTTCCAGTTATGTCAGGGGCATGGCATATGCTAATAGCCTAGTAACTCATTAGCATACCATATGCTAATGAGCTCCTGCAACTCTTTTTCTATTAAAAGACCCCTGCATTTAAGACCATAATCTTTATCAGTTCCAAACCTGACATACCAAGAAACTTGAATGGGAGCCACTAAGCTATAACGACATGGCAGGAATTCCTGTGACAATCAGAATCACATGACATCAGAAGCATATGAGAGGAGGAGAAGTCAGAACTATGATCTTCCTGGTACTGTTGGTGGCCCTGTATGCAAAGCATATGAAGAGCATTTGAGGACCAAGTAGAAGAAGAGAAAGAAATCTTTTAGCATGTCCATAGGACATTGAGGACCAATGGATGGGGGTCAAGAGTGGTTGGAGTGGGCTGTGTGGAATGAAAGAAAAAAAGGAAGGAGGCAAAGGAAACCCTTCACAGGAAGGAAGGGTTTTTTTGGCTCCTTCCTGTGACAAACAAATTCTCTCTGTTGCTCAGTGAGTTTGCTTCACAGTTCTTTTAGTGTTTATGCACACTGGCAGGAGATGTGGCAACCTTGTTTTCTGTGCATGCACACAAAAAAGCAGCAAAAAAGCAGCTCTATATAAGATTGCACTTTAGCGGGCGGGGGCCTTTGTCAGTCCATGGGATGTTAGGTTTGGAACTGATAAAGGCTATGGTCTTAAATGCATAGCATTGGCAGATCTAAGAGGTTGAAAATTCTCACTGCAATTGCTGTAAATTATTGACTAAAACACCAGTGCAGACATATCAAAAGCACAGGGATGCATTTGTACTCTAGCGTACAGGATTGATAATCTCTATCTGAGATGACTATTTGTGATAGTTTATGGTGTGCAACCCTCCTTGACTTTAATTATATTTATATATCCAACATTTTTAATTGCAGTTGAAGTATCTGATATTAATGTTAAACTGCTGTGTATTCATCTCAGGCCAACACTGAAAACGAGACATTGTGCCTGAATGTATTTATCCAGGGAAATTAAAATGGTTATTTATGGCATACGTTTAATTAGTTGTGACAGATGCTTTGCAAATATCTGATCAACGAACAGCCTAGATTGAAAAGCCTGCACAAGTTAATTTGTAAAATGGCAGGTACTGGGTTCAAAACCTAATTGAGAGTCAATCCCTCTAACCTGGAATCTCTTCCCAATAAACTGTAATGTTGAGGGGATGGTAGCAATCACAAATCTGCGAGGCAAAAAACCCCCACCTTGGATGTACTCAGATACTCTCTCTTTGTTATGAAGTTACCACCTTTTATCCTTCATTTCCTCCAAATAAGCCCCACACACACACAATTTTATCCTCACAACAATCTGTGAGGTACGCTACATATGCAAGTGCAATACTTTAATTATTGTATGGCATTGTGTGTAATATTATCCTGAGTGTCTAAAATTGTCTGGCAGCCAGAAGTTCTAGCTCTTTAATGTTATGCACCACTAGGTGGCGAGCTAGACTTGGGGGTTTTTTGCAAGAGACAATTCAGAGGTCATTTGCCGTTGCCTGCCTCTGGAGGTTACCCTTCCAATCCCTAACGACGGCTGATTCTGCTTAGCTTCCAAGATCTGAAGAGATGGGCTAGCCTGGGCTATCCAGCTCAGGGCATGCAAGTGCAGTTAAGTCACAGCTGACTTATTGTGACCCCAGCAAGGGGCTTTCAAAGCAAGTGAAAAGCAGAGGTGGTTTCCCTTTCTCCACAGAGTCTTCCTTGGTGGTCTCCCATCCAAGTACCAACCCTGCTTAGCTTCCAAGATCTGATGAAACTGGCTATACCATGCCACCCTCCTTCCTATGTGAAATAAACTAGGCTGAAAAATAGTGTTTGGTCTAAGGAGACTTGGTTATAAGTGCTTAAAATCTCTTCTTCATGATTGCATGAATTATGCAAAATAAGCATAACTTCTATACTTAGTTTTCCTTCCAGACTATACTCAATAAGAAGTTTAAAAAAAGGTAAAGGTTCCCTTGCTCGAAAGCCAGTCGAATCCGACTCTAGGGTTGTGGTGCTCATCTCCGTTTCAGAGCCAAAGAGCCAGCGCTGTCCGAAGACGTTTCCATGGTCATGTGGCCAGCATGACTAAACACCAAGGTGCACGGAACGCTGTTACCTTCCCACCGAAGTGGTACCTATTTATCTACTTGCAATTTCTTGCTTTCAAACTGCTAGGTTGGCAGGAGCTGGAACTAGAGATGGGAGCTCACTCCATCATGCGGCACCCGGGTCTCGAACTGCTGAACTACTGACCTTCCACAGCCTGCAGTTCAGTGTCTTAACCACTTGAGTTGGAAGGAGTCAAATGACTACCTTAAAGTACAAGTTAAAGCTTCCTTAGTAATTTAATGTCTCTTGGTGTAAAATAAGATATGGGTGGGATTCAGCCAGCTGTTTCACCATCTCCCTCCTCACCATCTCCTAACTTTTGTGCATGCAGTTCCCAAGATCCCTGTCCTTTCTGTGTGGTCAACAGGGACTGCATCTGCTTTTTCAATCAACAGAAAAACTAGGTGAATCCAGCTGCAGGTTAATACATCTTGTTTCACTCTTTATTTGTTCCACACTGTCTCTACACCCACAAACCTCTGTGACGATCATTTGAGTGGCTGTGAACTTTTTGATAAATATGTTGTACATGATTTATACATATACTCTGTACATGTTTCCTTCGGTACTTCCATAATACTTCTAATGCTAAACATCCAAATGTGCTATACAAATGTGAATCCAATAGTCCCCCTGGGCCATATGAATGGAAAATGGACAAAAAGAACATGGATGCAGTTCCATACCACAGCAAGGAACACTAGGACCAGAATGACATTTTCTAGAGAGAATTCCTCCCAGGAAGGCATTCAGATTCATCCCCAGCCCAGAACTTGAACTTCTTCATTCCTAATGCACACAGCCAAGGCTCCTGTAATCCATCATTTTAAACTCCCATTCCTCTCGGCTGCAAAATCTATTGTGAGTTAAATCTTAGAGGTTCTGAAAATATTTGGCATCTCTTTTTTTTAAAAAATGGCGTTTGTCTGACGTTTATTGAATTAATATCAAATGTGTACACTTCATAGAGTCATTATAGGAAAAACTTACCAGCATAGGAATCTAAAAACTTCACTGTATAAATTGATGAGCACGAAGATCTTTCAACTGCCTGTAGCTATTCCTCAACGTTGCTGCCCTGCCAGTACAAATATTTCTCAAGACACAGAGAGTTCCACGCGCAGCAGATCCTTCAAGATACTTAACAAAATTTATTAAGTCAGCCACCATTTACAAAATGTCAGTGTTTTTGGTTAGGACTTGACATTTTTGAGAGCTGGCTGTGTTAAATGTAAAGTTAAGTATTCTGAATTGACTATCCAGCATGTTCCACACTGCAGCATAAAAGACTTCAGGCTCCTGAATATACAAAAGTATGATGAAATAAATAGCTGAGTGATAAAAACAAAACTATGCATCGATCCATATATTCGTGACACCCCAAAGGCCAAACAGGTAAGCAATATTTCAAGAATAACACATTGCTTATAGGGAGGCTCAAAAGCTCCCGCGAAAGGAAAGAGAGATGGTGTTTCATTCAAAGACGGTGTACATTTCCCCAGGTTCAAAATTCAGCTTAATTATTTCAGAAGTCTGGAAACACACCTGGAATGTACAAAGCATGAGCTGAAAATTCATGGCAGATTTGCAGAAATGAGAAAGACAGGGTACTGTGAAAAAAATCCAAAGATCCAAATCCCATAGCATTGACGGCCAATCTATATAGAACTTGCCAGAAGCTCAGTACAGTGCTCTTTGTGCTTTATATCTAAACACATGGAGCTACCTTATACTGAATCAGACCACTGGTCCATCAAGGTCAGTACTGTCTAATCAGACTGATAGCTGCTCTTCAGGGTCTCAGGTGGATGCCAGGGATTGAACTTGAGACCTTTTGCACGCCAAGCAGATGCTCTACCACTGAGCCACAGCCTCTCCCCAACAGCACTGTGAGGTAGGTTAAGCTGGAAAAGATTGATGGGACCAAAGTCATCCTGTGAACTCAATGACTGAGCAGGGATTTGAGCCTGGGTCTCTCCTATCCTAGGTCCAATCTGCATATAGCATTTGCTCCATTGTTTTACCAAACCCACACTGGTACAAAAAAAAGATGCGGCTCAAAACCACATTCAAATACCCCAGGCCAACACTGTACTGACTGCAGAGTCACCCCCGAATGGCCATAAATCTATGCAGATGGCTACCATAAAACTGAGAGATTAAACAAAGTGAAAGCAGCATGCAGTCTGGACACTGCTATAAAATCCAACAATCAAAGTGAAAGTGGCATACAATGCAGAGGGGAATTTCTGTTCCAATGTGGGTTTGGTAAAACAGTGGAGCGAATGCTAGATGCAGATTGGGCCCTACTCTGGCACTCCAAGTACTATGCTCCGTGATGGATGGTTTCAAGCCCCCCCCCCCAAACCCAGGCTCAACCAATACCAGGGTGTCAACTCAGCAGTAAATGCTTGTATTGGAAAATGAAATGTGTAGAACTGATATGAATTTGAAGCCAAAAAATTCTCCTCAAAATGCCCCTTTGCTGTGTTAAGGCTGACTTTCTCTGTTCTCTAAATGGTTGATTGTTCACCAGGTATTGGGTGATTATTTGCTGCCAGTGGTATAAGATGGGCAAATGGTTTCCAGGCATTCTGCCTTCAGGTATCAGCTTATTTGCTACACTCCCTGCACTGCAGAAGATTCTTGGGCATATTCTAACTACAATTCAGTGAACAAGACTGTCCTCAGTCTAAACTGCAAGTATTTTTGTATTTCTGCCAAACATTCCAAAATGTCAAGCATCCATTTGCTGATATCCAGCTTTACAAAATGCTTGTATGCACGTGCCTGGATGTGCCTTGCCCCTTTCTCATCAATTCACCCTTTTTCATCAGATCTCCCCCCTTTTTTCCCCAATCACAAACCTTATTTGTAAAATCACTTCTCGGCCTTTTGGCTAAGATCAAGTGTAGTATTTGTAAAAAGGGAGAGTAGAGACTATGGAGGATAATTCCAGGTTTTGAATATTTATTATTATTTCAATGGTTCTATTGTTCAGTTAAGTGTGATCCTGGCTATGATCAGAATTGTCAGAGATCATTTCTGTTCCCCGCCCCCACCTAGCTAGAGCAAAGAAATTCCTGCCAGCCTTCTCAGATGTTAAACTTACCCGTGTGAGTCACATAGCTGGAACCTGGAATGTGGTTAGGAAGAGATCATGTGTACATGCTCTTCTGTCTGTCCCAAGGAAGGGTACAACAGGAAGATTCAGATGAGCAGGATCCTATATATACAAAAGACCAATGTGTTGGCACTTTCTGGCTCTCCCATTGGTGGTGCTGTGCACTCCATCAGCCATTGGCCCATCAACCGCCAATCAAGAGTACTTGCATGCCATTGGCTGGCTATTGGGTCTGCTCCTCTCCCCCACCCACTGCCAGCCTGGCCGCTTCCCTGACAGAATAAACTTCTAAAACGGCTGTCTCTCCTGACAAAGACACTTCTCCTGCTTGGCTCCTGTGGGGCTAACTTTTCCCTCTGTGGCTGTGGCTAGGCAACCAAGCTTGGTTCTGTCCTTGGTGGGGAACTCATTGGGGCCAGTCTTGCTAGTGTTGCCAGCTCCAGGTTGGGAAATCCCTGGATATTTTGTGGCAGAGTCTACAGAAGCCAGAGTTTGGGGAGGGGTGGGACCTCAGACAGGTACAATGCCATAGACTCCACCTCCAAACCAGCCATTTCCAAAAATGGCTGCTATGCAGGGTGGACTCTGTGTCATTATACCCTACTGAGGTCACTTCCCTCCTGCTTGGGTCCCCACTGCAGAGAAAGACTGTACTTTTCCTAAGTATAGGCTGCAGGTGAGGGGGGAGATGGAAAGCTAAAGTCAGAGGGGCAGATAACGGTATGCTGATGGTTGGCTGGGAAGGAGATAGGGTTGCCACCTCCAGGGAAATTCCTGGAGATTTGAGGGGTGGAGCCTGGAGAGGGTGGGGATTGAGGAGGGGTATGACCTCAGACAGGTACAATGCCATAGACTCCACCCTCCAAACCAGCAATTTTCTCCTGGGAAACCATTACTGCCAATCTCCAGGGAGGTCACGCAGAATTACAACTGCTCTCCAGATGGCAGAGATCAGCTCCCCTGGAGAAAACGGTGGACTCTGTGTCATTATACCCTGCTGAGTTAGCCACAGCAAATGACGCTGAGTGCCCAAAGCCAGGGCAATCTCCCAGAGCCTCTTTCTAGAGCTTGTTGTATTTATTTCCACAACAGGCCTTATTTCTAGTCAGAAATAAAGCAATAATACAGAAATCCAATGATCTGCTCTCCTCTGTGAAGGGTTCCACATCAGGTTTGTTTGTCGACCTTCTGGCCTTTCTCCTTTTTTTCTTGTTCTGCTCCCCAACATTACTTGGATCTGGGTCTGCTAGCATCCAGAAAAAGAAAGATATGCTTGTAAGTCCAAGAAACATATTGAGCAAACCAGCCTCCAGGGCATTTTAACACAGTTGCTTCTTTCAACCTCGGTTCAGTATTGAATTAGAATGGTAGGAAATATATCAGGTATATATATTTCAGTCAGGTATGTATTTCTTCTACTCATGAACTTGGATTCTCTGGAGTATGCCCATAAGTATGCTCGGGACATGGTTCTTCGCTGTCCTCCCAACTGTGCATCCCAATGAGCAGGGTGGGGATAGGGTGGCTACATTGATGAAAGGGAACCAGGCAAAATTATCCTCCCCTTCCCTCAGTGGTGTTTCTGCTGATGCAAGAACTTCTATGGGCATAGGACTAATGCTCCCATTCAGGGAGGTTCTGAGTGCCTTTCGTATGTGTATGTATCAGAATGGTTGTCTGTTTCTTCCATTGTGTATATGTGAGAGAGGGGGGTGACATATGATACTTGACCCGTCTGTGGCATGCTTCATGTTACTCTCTTCAGTTACCTGCTCGACCCATTTCTGAGTGCTGTGTTACAGTCTGGATTGAGTTAGAGCAGCTTCCATGCAGAGGCAGGCTGGTCCTTTAACCAACCAGGAAGGTTCCTGGTAGGCCACTGTTCTGGAGGACCACCTGAAGCCAGGAGCAAGCTGACCATGGAGATAATGGCAGTGGGTTGAGCTGTTGGAATATACAAGGTCTATAGTACACCTACTTGAAGAAGATCAGAAGAGCAGCCTATAGGGGATAACTGAAGGACTGCTAGTTAGCATAGCTAGATTAATCGGTTTGCCAGGTCCTACCTGTGATCTGGCAGGGGGGTCCTGGGTCTGGCCCAGGATATTCTGCCACATGCAATTCACATGTGTGGCACGATGGCATCACCCGGAAGTGATATCATCATGTTGCCGATGATGTTTTGGGCAAAACTCTATGGTTTTTGGTTTCAAAACCATAGAGTTTGCCAAAACCTAAAGCATCACCCCTGATGTTGGCAATGTGATGACATAACTTCCAGGTGATGTCATTGCGTCAGGGACATCCCCTGGTGGCATCCCTGTTCAGGGGTGGGATCTAAGCCCAAAAAATCACAGGAACCCCATAGATTAGGGACTTCCCACAATGTCAAATTATGTCACTCCTGTCTCCTGATTGGCTATTTGGAGACTTCCTACAACTGAACCAGTTTGGTGTAGTGGTTAAGTGGTTCTCTAATTTGGTGTAGTGGTTCTCTAATTTGGGAGAACCGGGTTTGATTCCCCACTCCTCCATTTGCACCTGCTGGATGACCTTGGGCATGCCATAGTTCTGGCACAGCTGTTCTTGAAAAAGTTTCTGTCAGAGCTCTCTCAGCCCCACTTACCTCACAGGGTGTCTGTTGTGGGGAGGGGAAGGGAAAGGAGTTTGTAAGCCGCTCTGAGACTCCTTTGGGTAGTGAAGGGCGGGGTATAAATCCAATCTCTTCCCTTTGTTCCTGTCTCTCATAGCAGTTAGTCAGTTAGTGAAGCCTCTGTTCTATCAGAGTATGTGTCTTCTCCAACAAACCAAGTTATTTTCTTTAAACAATTTGTGCTCTGTTTTTCTGTATGTTTAAACTCTTCCAAGATGAGCAAGCCTCCAACCCTTACCATTGTCACAGCAGCCTGGATCCAAGCCAAGTATGCCCTGGGCTGCAGCCAGTATAATAGGGGCCGCTTGACTTAGCTTGTTGTGGAGCTGTCCCAATCCACTCCTCCTATGGATGCCTAACCTATTAGTCTATTACAATATTGCCTAAACGTCTACAAAACCACCTATCTGCCCCTTACAAGTTAGGACCTAAAAGGGACCAAGATGTGTCGTTCTGCATATATTTCCAAGTTGCCGCTTGGATGCCTCCTTTTACGTCTCCAGTGAAACAACACCACACAAACTGCCACTGATGTGGAGACTACCTGTTAACACCTCTTTCCCCCCATTTCCAACCAGATAAGAAAGATATGTAAGTAATAAAGATAAGAGTTTCTGCCTTCTGAATCAACCAGGCTTCAGAATCTGGTCTGGCTTCATGGGAAAGCGGTAGAAGACACTGTTTCCCTTAACCGATGAGGGCTTTGATTTAATAGTGCTCTTTTTAGAATGGGGGAGAAAAAAGGATCAAGACTCTTACTTCACCTCATTTCACCAAAGAGCTCAGCATTTCTCCCTGATGTAGTATTCCGTGCCAATTTGTGTGTGTTATAGTTATGTGTGCCTGTTTGTATATTTCTCTCTCCAGGTAAGAGTGCAGTGAGGGAGAGTTATAAAGTGCATTGAGCATGCAACAAACTGTACTGATTGCTTTTGCAAAGAGCAAGGGGGAAGTCACTGAGTCTTGGAACTTGGCCATGTACTATGGATTTAACACTAACAGGGAACCATTTGATGATTCAGTTCTAAGCACTTTTCTTCCATCAAGATAGTGGGTTGATAGTAAGTGCAAGTTATATTTTTGCTTTATTAACCAGTGCCCCCCCCCCGGGGGGGGGTCTGTACGCCGACACAGTGGAAACTGACAAATTTAAACATTTGGGAGCAATGGAAATCACAGCAATGCGGACTCTAGTTTCCAGCTATTGATTCCAGTGTCAGAGCTCAAGTCAAAAGTGTAGCAAGATATCACATGGAAAGTGTTCAGGTCAGCTGCTCATACGAGGGGGTGCTGCACTTTGCGAGGATGCAAAGATAAATAAGAGTTTGGGGCAAGAATGTTCAAGAATAGAATACATTGTGCTTGTGGCTATTAACAGACTTTTCAGTCATTCCTTGAAATTTACATTTTATATCCTCTATATCAGAATGTAGGCTGTCTCCAAAGTTACATTTCCTTATAGGGGTCATCAGGGCTTTTTTTGTAGAAAAAGCCCAGCAGGAACTCATTAACATAATAAGTCATACCCAACATCAGAAATTCATTAGCATATTAGGCCACACCCCTGATAGTACAGCTCATTAGCCTATTAGGCCATACCCCCATGTTACCAGAAGTGTGGTCATCCAGCCACACCCACCTTTTGCTTCTTATTCTGTTTACCTTGTTTGTTGTCAAAACCCAGGGGGTTTTTTGTAGCAGGAACTCCTTTGCATGTTAGGCCACACACCCCTAATGTAGCCAATTCCAATGAGTTTCTGTTGTGTGACCTGTTATGCTAATGAGCTCCTGCTGGGCGTGGCCAACTCAGGAGCCAGCCGGAACTCCGTTCCTGTGCGTTCCTGCCCAAAAATAGCCCTGGAGGTCATTCAGCAAGAGAGGCATTGTGGAATGACAGATGCCAGCTTGAAATATCCAGGCTGAGTGTTTCTCTCTCTCTCCTGTTGCAAGTATTTGAAGCCTGGGCATGACCAGGGCATGAATGGAAGGGCAAGAGCTTAAGAGCTCATGGCCCTTGGTTCTTAGCCCATGGTTTGTGGCTTGTAACATTTGCCTTGATAGTGCACACCAGCCCAGAATGTTTTTTTTTTTGGGGGGGGGGTGTTTTTATACTATGTATTATTTAAATTTCAGTAAACTGTATTGTACTTTTATAAACTGATTGGGAGAGGGAGGGTGGCATGGTATATTTCAAGCTTGTCAGATCTCAGAAGCTAAGCAGGGCCAATACTTGGACAGGAGACCACCAAGGAAGTGTGCAGAGACAGGCAATGACAAACCTCCTCTGCTTCTCACTTGCATTGGAAGCCCCTTGCTGGGGTCGCCATAAGTCAGTTTTAGCTTCTCAGCACTTACACAGAGAAACTGCTTTGAGTTCCCACCAGGGAGAAAAGTGGGATTAAAATACACCAAAGACTCACGTACTTTCCAGCTAGTCTGTAAGGTACATTCCTTTAAGCAATGTACGCAACCTATACAAGAGACCGACAAACCCAGATGTCAACTTTGTTCCCATATCCACTATTACCTCATAATTTTATCAGGACCTTACTCTCCAGTGTGACAAACACATTCATTATTTCAGTATTTTGATATTTTTTTTATGCTGCCTCACCAGAGTTGCTTCAGGTGGCTCAGAAAGTTCAAAAATCAAAATAAATATATATTTTTAAAAAGTATAAATATTACCAGTAATAATCAAGCCATAAAAAGAAGCCCATAACATAGCATTACAAAAAAAAACAAACCTGGCCACCTAAATGATACTAAATCAGCCTCAGGCTAGAAGCAGACCACAAAAACAGCTTTTTAAAAAAGGAACCTTTAACTAAAAGCCTGGTTCAAAATGGAATGTTTTGGACTGGCACCTAATGGAAAGGAAAGCAGACACCAAATGGGAAGGGAATTCCAAAGGTGAGGTGCCATAACTGGTTCTCATCCACTTTACCTCTGCAGGCAGGGGTACAATGAACACAGGTTAGGAAGAAGATTTTCATGGACCAGTTGGACTGTGCAATTTTTATTTTCCTTTATGTGTGTATCTGCAGATTTCACCCCCTGCTTTTCCTTGCCACCAAAAGCCATGGCAAGCAGAAAGCTGGAGGTGAAATGGCTCCGAGCCACTTAAACCCCTACTTGCTGCTCCCCATGGCCTTTTGCAGGGAGCAGAAGACAGTGGTCTAAATGGCTCCGAGCCATTTAACAGCTGAGCAGGAAGCAGGGATTTAAAAACTTTAAATGGCTCATGAACTGATACAAACCGGTTCAGTTCGCAAACTGGCCTACTGGTTCGTGGTTCGGTTTGTGGTTCAGCCATGAACTATGAACTGAAACACAAAAATGTGGTTCGTGCCCATCCCTAGTTGTAGAACTGGCACTCACTCTTTTGAGCCAGGAACATACTCCATGCAGTACCTGTTATCAGGATCAACTCAGTGACACAGAACAGTGTACAAGCTCTTGAGTTCACCATAACTCTATATCAGGCCAGATGCTACAAATTTAAAAAGAGGTGAGAAAGCAGATTTTCCAGTTTGTGATGTTAAGACCTTGTCATGCCAGGCCAAGAATAATCAGATTTCAGAGAGTTGCAGACCAAGGGCCATAAAAGCAAGAGGTAATAAATCAATTAAATTTCATAGCAGCATGTTGCCCCAATGTCCATAATTTCCTTCTTAACCAGTGAAATTCCAAGAAAGAATGGAAATTTGGAAGTAACTGCATTACTCAGGAGATATGTTTATGATGTCATGAGACACATGCAGTCAATAGAAGCCACATTAGGTAGCTTTGCCTCATGTTGCACTTTCAATATGTGTACTCTTTTTAAAAATATATATAACATCTGGCCTGATAAAGAATTCTGGTGAACTCAAAAGCTTGTGAACTGCTATGTGCAATGAGTTGGTCATAATAAACGGTAATACGTGGGTTCTGTTCTTGGCTTTTGGGATTCTACTTTTGAACCAACACACCTGAAAACCACTTTCTTACTCTGGCCCCGGTCACACGGAAGGTTTTGCCCCGCAAGAGGGACGGATCGGGAGCGCATCAAATGGGCGCGATCACACCGCAACATCTGGGAAGTAGAGTGCACCCGTCCCCAATCCGTCCTTTCAGAGGTAATAAATCAATTAAATTTCATAGCAGCATGTTGCCCCAATGTCCCTAATTTCCTTCTTAACCAGTGAAATTCCAAGAAAGAATGGAAATTTGGAAGTAACTGCATTACTCAGGAGATATGTTTATGATGTCATGAGACACATGCAGTCAATAGAAGCCACATTAGGTAGCTTTGCCTCATGTTGCACTTTCAATATGTGTAATCTTTTTTAAAACTATATAACATCTGGCCTGATGAAGAATTCTGGTGAACTCAAAAGCTTGTGAACTGCTTGTGCAATGAGTTGGTCATAATAAAAGGTAATACATGGGTTCTTGGCTTTTGGGATTCTACTTTTGAACCAACACACCTCAAAACCACTTTCTTACTCTGGCCTCGGTCACACGGAAGGTTTTGCCCCACAAGAGGGATGGATCGGGGGCGCATCAAATAGGCGCGATCACACTGCAACATCTGGGAAGCAGAGTGCACCCGTCCCCAATCCGTCCTTTCCGGGCAAAACCGCGCATTAAAAAAAACCTAGAAAAGAGTACTACCTACCTGAAGCTCCGTAGCAAGGGCGGCCGTGGGATCGCCGGCGCACCCGTCTTCCGCAGCATTCGAGGCTCCCAGCCAAACTGCGCATATGCACACATGCGCAGCCAGCTGCCTCGCTCTCCTTTCCGTGGCTTCCCCCCCGGTATCTGATCGTGCCGGGGAGCAACTGTGAGGCGGCTCGAGGGATCTGTCTGATCCCGCCGCCATGCGTGTATTTTGCTGCGGCTCAGAAAAGCGTGCTTTGGCCGTGCTCCCCCCCCCCTGTGTTGGCCAGAGAAGAGCTTTGGGCTGGAGGCACTTTGTCAGTATTTTTTGATGCTTGGGCAAGCACTTTTTACATCCTTGAGAGGAAGAGTAAATGCTGGTTATGAATGAAAATTTATGTGAATCCATAGAATCATAGCACAGCTGCTCCCCAGTACCAACATACCATCACCAGCAACTCCTCATATACTGATTGATGTGGCAGAAACCATCTGCCCTATCTAGGAACATTGACTAGCTAATTTATTTAGGTGGGGTTGCCATGTTGATCTGAAGTCTGAGTCCAGTGGCACCTATAAGACCAACAAAAGTTTATTCAAGATATGAGCTTTTGTGTGTGTGCACACTTCCTCAGATATATTGAAATAGAAGTTAACTGTTCATATAGATAGGCAGATGCCTCTACATAGGTAAACAGCAAATTAGCATACAACTAAATGAAGATATTTTGACATATGCAAAGGCCAAACAGCAATAGCTACTTTATTGTTTGGAAAAAATAACTCTGCACAAATCTAAATTCCACATTCCTGGCTAATTCCATGACATTCTGTTTGTGATTAGTATAGAAAAGTGCTGTCTCAATGAACACAAGAGAGCGAGTGAGGTATAGTGGTAATGAGTGTCAGACCCAGGTTCAAATCCCTACTCATGCCATGGAAGCTCGCTGGGTGACCTTGGGCCTGACACACTCTCTCAGCCTATCTTACTTCATAAGGTTGTTGTGAGGATAAAATGGAGAAGAGGAGAACAATGTAAGCCAGTGGTGTCGAACTTATTTGTTACAAGGGCCGGATCTGACATAAATGGGACTATATGGGGCCAGGCCATGTGTGTCATAAAATGTAATGCCAGGTAGCAGAGATATAAACTTTATAAAAGATACAAACACAATTAAAGATATTAATTTTTTACTTATAAATGGCTGGGTCAATGAGAGAGGAATCGGGGCTTTCTGGCAGATCTTTGCCGGAGATTTTTTTTTCCATGCACGGAGGGGGGAGAGGGAGAGTCACTTTCCAGTTTTGGCAGAGTTACAGCACTGGAGTGGTGCAGAGCAGAAGGTGACAGCAGCGGCAGGATGCTGAGCCGGGCCCGCAGCTCCTCTGGGAAGGGATCCTTGCACACAGACATATAATGGCAGGTCTCCAAGCAAAACATTGCCCCCCCCCAGCAAAAAGTTGTTAGCTACGGGGCTGCCCCCAGGTATACTCAGAGTGACAGTGGCTCTCCGGTATAATGTTCCCCTTTGGCTGTGGGTTCCCAGGTTAGAGTACTCACTGAGGCACCCGTTCTCAGGTCCATTCTGCAGAGACAAGCTGGTTCAAAACATCAACCCTGTAATTTGCAAGGAAACAACTCCATCAAGCAGCAGCTTCAGCTATACAAACACTGGAAAGTGAAACTACTTGAGCTCCACTCCATTGAAATACATTGCAACACAGCACAGATAAAGTTGCAAAGAAAATGCGGAATGGATTTCCCATTAAGTTCTCTAGACTACTCTGAGACTGGAATGACAGCCACCACTGTGAAATGACAGTCCCTGGGAGTAACAGAAGCATTCTAGAATTGGAATGAGGGCCCCCAGAGAGGAATTCCATTCCCAGAATGCGGCTGCTACTCCCAGGGGTTGTCATTCCACTTTGTGCCCTGTCATTCCAGTCCCAGAACACAGATTTTTTGCTAGGGACTATCATTCTACTCTGGGGTCCGTCATTACAGTCCCAGAGCACTGTTACTATTGCTAGAAACAGTCCCAAAGTATCCTATCTGGGTGCAGAAACCTTAATGGAAAAATCCATTCCGTATTTTCTTTGTAACTTTGCAAGCCCAGAAGAGTTTCCTGCTAAAGCAGGCAAAGACAAGAGGGAGGGAGCTGGGAACTTTGGCAGCCTCAAGCTTCAAAGGGTGAGGGCAGGAGTGGGAGAAGGGGGGGAAGAAAAGAGACATGGGCCTGATTAAAGCCATGGGTGTGCCACTTCTAGCCCATGGGCCTTACGTTTGACACCCATGATGTAAGCCATTTTGGATCCCCATGGGGGAGAAAGGCAGGGTACAAATGCATTAAATAAATAATTAAGGGTAGCCATGGTTGTTGCAGCCAATAGTCAAGGGTCTTGTGGTACCTTGAAGAGTCTGGAATTTATTGTGACATATTTTGCTAAGACAGAGGCCCCTAAAGCTTATTCCATTAAAAAAAAGTTAGTGTCTAAGGTGCTACAAGACCCTTGGTTATTTTGATATCACACATAGTTGAATAAACAGGTAGAAGTAGTGCCAGGGGTGTCTTTTGTCAGCTGTGGCTGGTGAACCAGCTGCAGCCCTTCCTTGGTGGAAAGATTTTGCAACTGTGGTGCTTACCCTGGTAACATCTAGGTTAGATTACTACATTGCACTCTATGTGGGGCTGTCCTTGAAGGCTGTTTGGAAGCTTCAGTTGGTACAGAATGCTGCAGCAAGAATTAGGGTTGCCAGTCCCCAGGTCCCAGTGGGGGTTTCCCTGCTTTTCCTCTCACACATTGATATTTCATGTTCTTTTTAAAACTCGGGGAGGGGCTGTGGCTCAGCGGCAAAGCATTAGTTTGGCATGCAGAAGGCCTCAGGTTCAATCTCCAGCATGTCCTGTTTGAAGGACCAAGTAGTAGTAGGTGATGTGAAAGACTTCTGCTTAGACCTGGAGAGCCTCTGCCTGTCTGAATAGACAATACAGACCCTAAGGAACCAAGGGTTTGATTCAGTATTAGGCAGCTTCATGTGTTCATTTGACCTTTCTAATGTTGGTACAACTTCTGAAAATCCCATCACAAGCCCATCTGTTTTGGCAGAGAAATGAGTGCGGAAATTCTTGTGCAGACCTCTGCAGTGTGTGTGAGTTTTTGTGGATCTGGGCTGGAGATATTAAACATGATTACAGCACAAATGCTCTTCTAAACCCTATCTCCTATAGCCAAAACCTGTATCATGGCAGCAGGGCCTTATAGGCTTTTTTTTACATTGACTTAGAATGTGAATAGTTTTTGGAGGGGGAGAATGAGTGGCTCCAACCCAGAGGCTCAGGAACAGGGCTGCCAAAGTGGGGGGAACACAAGGGGGATACATTTCTGGGTGTCTTGGTTACACCAGGGGTCTATGAAGATGGTCCTCTTATATGAATGGCTTTAATATGGTGTTTGGATTGGGTCTCACTTATGTGAAGAAGCCACATAAGATTTTTTTTTTGGTCTGGAGCCCATGGTTGCACACAGTAATCCTGGCTCAGAATTCAAGACTTTTCTTTCCCTGGGTGTTACAACCAATCTTTGAAAAAGTAGGGACTGTGTGGTTTATTTAAAAGTGCCTGTTCAGAAATAATAACCAGTTTTCTCCCTTCCCCTGCATGGAAGCTTCTTTGATTTTATTATTTGACCCACTGAATCGAATAGTCTGGCACATGACTGCTTTAGATCAAGTTCCAAAATTTAGATAGCTCCTCAAGGTCAATACAGAACCTCCAGTTCAGTCATACTCACTGAGTGGTGTAGGAGCCACATATAGGGTGGCCAGAGCCCCAACCAGGGGCTGGGGAACCCCTGCTTTTGGGGGGTGTTTCCCCACTGTCAGCTAGGGAAATCCTGCCCCCAACTGGCCCGAAAAGAAATGGGATGATGTCACCCGGAAGTAACGTCATCACATTGTCGATGTCGCACAGCGATGCTCTAGTTTTGGGGCAAAACAAACAATAGAGTTTTGCCCAAAAACTAGAGTGTCACCCTCTAACATCGGTGACATGATGATGTCACTTCCAGGTTATGTCATCATGCCACATGCATGAGCCCAGGAAGAAGCCTGGATCGCCCCACTGGCTGCCAGACAGGACCTGGCAAACCTAGCCATATTTGGCTCTTTGACATGCCACCCGTGGCTCTTCTGAGCACCCTTCCCCAATGTGGCACACACACACCCCATTTTTGAAAAGGTGGCACAGCCCTTGCCTGGTGGGGTTTGTAGTTGACAGGTGGTTCCCATGTTGAAATAGCCACTGCTAGAGGAACAGGTAAGCTGTGAGGTTCCCTGAGGTGCAGGCCTAATACCAGGGATGGAAGACAATGTGGGACATAAATTTTGTAAAATAAATACATGAAATGTGAATCCTTGGCTTGATGATATTTGCAGGAGTGGCTCTTTTTGAGCCATGGATCTGAGTCTCACTGCTCCAGTCCAAGTTGATAAAAGAGAGATCTAGCACCATGCTAGCATTACTGTTGAGTGGGGTTAACATGTCTGTATTGGCTTTCCTTGTCTTTGCTCTTCAACAAAGGCACACACAGGTGCACAGAGAGAAGCAAACAGAGAGGGATGTACAAGGCAATTTCCCACTGGCTACAGCAAGGCCCAAATCATAGACACTTTAGCTCCCCAGGGTGTTAAACCACTGAGGAAATTGGACTGCGCTCAACAGGAAGATTGGAAATCTGCATTATGTCCTCGTCCGCCTGTGATTTCAAATGCCAGCCACGTCACCACAAGCATCTCTACCATCTCCCTGCCATCTTTTTTTTTAATTAAGCACATGAAGATGTGCTACAAGGAATGGAGCCTGTCATGTCTGGGTTTCTTTACAGAACTCCTCAAAGTGGTGGCAGCCTCTCCGCTGTAGAAATGGCAGCCGGGGCTTGTTTTACTGAGCACCTCCACGGAACGGGTCCAGGGTACAAATAATCCAGCAAACTCTTTCCACCACTGTTAAGCCAAAGGGCACCTGGTGGTTGCCTTGATTTCAGGCTGGAGCTGAAAGGCAAAGGATGTCATTAAAAATGATATTCTCAATACACGTGTTTTTTGTTTTTTTTTAAGAAACCCTGGATTGCTTAAGGATGCACACAGTGGGCTTTTGACTCTGCTGCCCGATTTAGGATTCCGGCACTGGAACTGACACATCTCCCTCTTCCTGTGCCATTTGCTCCCTGTTTGATAATGCTGCTGTCACTTCTGTCCTCCTTTCGTTCCTGCAGGTATTTGGCGTCTCCGGGGAGTACTATCTTTGCGCGAATGAGGAATATGACACCGCCGGCTAGAGCCGGAGTGTTAATGGATCACTGAATGACAGCTGAGCCTTCTCTCGGAGGTATCGGGCTAGCGATCAGTGCCAGGAACACGAGGTCTTTACGCTGAAGTGTGCCAATTTAATTTCTGTCACATGTGGCCCAAGCCATACACATAGGGCTTCTTTTAAAAGCATGCCTTTGACAAGGCTCGCTCTGACAGTGGCCTTAATGGAACATTGAAAGATGCTAATAATGGACTAATTGCACCAGGGTGCTATCTGGTTTTTTTTACCAATGCAATATAAAAGTAGGGTAAAGCAAAGGAAGGAGATTTAATGGACCCTCGGCACAAAGTGGGGATATTAAATTATTTCAGTTGGTAACCAAGCACATAGCCGCTGCTTTCGCCTACAAAACAGCAGACCCAATATAGTTTTTAAGCAGCCAGCATCCTGTTCTTTTTGCTAATGAAAACCAGCTCCAGAACCACACAACAGAGACATGATCACTTGATTGGGGCAATGGCCTTGATTGGGGCAAAATCCCATCCTATCACAAATGCTATTTAAATGTACTGTATAATAATTGTACGCAAGACTGTCCCCGCCCCCCGCCCCACTAGCTTAGAACTTGGTGTTTTATTGCTTGTCACTGTTCAATAAAAATGTTTGACCAGTGCGGAGGCGAGGACTTTGCTCACAAACCCACTATTGCAAATCTGCTGGCTATAAAGACCCACTGTAAATCCAACTTTTTAATTAGTGTTAAATCTCATTTTTAATCTACTCAGAATTAACGGGGAAAACAGATGAGCACTTTTATAAGGTCAGTGGCAAGCCTTTGATTTAGCTGATCACTTTAATAAGAACAGGGGAGACTCATGATAATCATAACAGCGTCACTTCTCATGAGAAGATATACATTTGTATAACATAGCCACGGAAGACTCTGGTGGGAAACTCTCTCTAAAGGTCGGAGCCTCAAGACAATATAAATGCAGATGATCATAGACCACAGAGTTGGAAGGTACCTCCTACCAAATGTTCATGTGAAATGTGTTCAACTCTAATCCAAAAGAAAATCTGGCTGTCCTGATGGATTTTTTTTGGGATGGTAAACAAAGTTTGGCTCATTAAGAGCTTCACCCATGTCACTACAAAAAGGAGGGGGGGGGTGTTCTGTGCTGGAAGCCAGCCTGCCTGACTGAGAGCAACTACAGATGTGCAGTACAGCCCTTGTGAGTCTGAATGGAGGTCAGAGATGAAACAAGTCATAAAACAGCCCCATTGTCAAAGCATTCTTTCAAACAAGAATGCTACGATGTTAGGGAGAAGGCCTTCTTGCTGGTATGTTCCTGTATGCGTGGGCATTGAGGGAGCACTGGAGTCGGCTTCCATTCTGTGTTCATCTCGTTTCCTGAAATGGCTGTGAGGCTCAGGAGAAGAGAGGAGCCAGAAGACAAGAAGGGGAAATCAAGAGGGCTGTTTGTGCACCCATGCAGCTGCCTTGAACTGAATCGTCCTTCCATCAAGGTCAGTATTGTCTACTCAGACTGGTAGTGGTTATCCAGGGTCTCAGGCAGAGGTCTTTCATATCACCAACTACCCAATCCTTTACAAAAAATTTTTTGGCAATGCTGGGGGCTGAACCTGGGACCTTCTGCATGCCAAGAACATGTTCTTGCACTGAGTTCTTGCACAACTTCAACCCAACCCCATCTACCATTCTGGAGAGCCAGTTTGGTGTAGTGGTTAAGTGCGCGGACTCTGATCTGGGAGAACCGGGTTTGATTCCCCGCTCCTCCACTTGCACCTGCTGGATGACCTTGGGCAAGCCATAGTTCTGATAAGAGCTGTCCTTGAAAAAGAGCAGTTTCTGTCAGAGCTCTCTCAGCCCCACCTACCTCACAGGGTGTCTGTTGTGGGGAGGGGAAGGGGAAGGAGTTTGTAAGCTGCTCTGAGACTCCCTTGGGTAGTGAAGGGCGGGGTATAAATCCAATCTCCTCCTCCTCCTCCTCCTCTTCTGATTTTTCTCTGTGTTTGAATTTTGGTGTGATTAGGGCATTTAAGGAAAGGGAATTCCCTGGAGGCCCCCCACCCGGGCTGATTCACTGCTGTTGGCATGCCAACTGGCTGCTACTTCAGCACCATTTTAACTAATTCAGCCTCCTTCCCCCTGAAAACAATGGTCAAGTAGCCCACTCAATGTGGCTAAGTGGTGATGTCATCTAAGATGAGGCACCTGTCCAAAATAAGGCTATTGTCTATTGTGGAGTGCCCTCCCCCTTGAAGCTCACCCTGATGACAGAAGGCACCTCTATCAGCAAAACAGAACTCTCCTGATTCCCCTCCTCCTACTGCAGCCACTGATCTCCCTACAATGCTGCCCCAGGGAATGTTAGAGAATAAGCTTGATATTCGCTTTGTGGACTATTTATTGCTACACACAATGGACTGTGCACACACACACAGGCTCAGAAAGCTGTACACTTTAGGTCACCCATTGTGATGCCACACATAGAAGGTGCCTGCACATACCTTACATGTAAATAAGGTTTCAGCTACACAGTTACCCAGCCTGGTGAAGAAGCACAAACCTCCATTATTGTGAGCAATGAAAACAGCAACTCTAGGAAGAGACAGCTCCCATGACAAAGCTACTTGTAGTCACGCACTCCCCGCTTGCTTTGTTCCTGAGATGGTATTTCCTGCCATATGGACATTTGGTTATCAATGGAATGGCCAGCTTCATCAGCACTACAATGGAGCATCCTGACGCCTAGGTTTCACACCTGTCCAGATGCCATGCTCTGAGTAAGGTTTTAGGTTACAATATTGGCCACCCCTTTTAGGTAACCACCCCTTCCCACATGCAACCAATAGGATTGTTTTTGGGACGGACTAACAGGTAGGTGGGTCAAGAGGTTGGCACAGTTACCACCCATCTCTTGGACCCCCTATAAAAGGAGGGAACCAGTCACCTGACTCCTTCTAGCTAGCATTCCCCCCCAAGACAACCCCTGTCTGCTTTTATGCCTCTGGAGTCTCACTTGCTATCCCCAACCCTTGCCTCTACTGCCCACACATTCCAGCTGGTTCTGGTCGTGTGTGAATTTCCTTAGTTTTCCATTTCTTCCCATCCATTCTTCATTGGAACAACCAAGCTGCAAGACAGATAAGTATCGCCCATCATCACCCCTACCTGCTAATGCAACCGTGCTTAATTCCTACTGTAATTATTAGAACCTTGATTGAATGTGTGAGTGCATCAGTATTGTTTGAATGAGATATATTTTTAAGTAAAAGACCTCTATTTTAACCACAACCGCCTCGAATCCTTTACTGGTAACCCTTGGTGGGAACAGGACCTTAGTATAAATTGGCAAGAACCCATCTATAAATTGCCAATTGCTGTAAATAAAGCAATTCGGCTAACAGAATGGCATGAGAGGCAGATTGGGAGTCTGCAGCAGAAGGACAAATCCAGCAGTGCAGCCTGTTGGTTTACATTGCCCTCTCCTGCCCACCCATTGTCTTGATTAATGTTATCCCCCCCCCCCAGTAACATCATCACATAACAGACTCTGCTTCATAACATACTGGCAATACACCAAACTCTGATAGGATCCATAACAAAGTGGTGTCAGCCCATTCAGTGCATAGTCTCTGATTGCTTGGAATCTAGGGTTGCCAGGTCTGGGTCGGAAAATAACTGGAGACTTTGGGGGTGGAGCCAGGAGAAGGCGGGGTTTGGGGAGGGGAGGGGCCTCAGCATGGTACAATGCCATAGAGTCCACCCTTCAAAGCAGCCATTTTCTCCAGGGGAGCTGATCTCTGTCTGCTGGAGATCAGTTGTAAAAGCAGGAGATCTCCAGGCCCCACCTGGAGGCTGGCAACCCTGTTGGGATCACCCAGACAATTAATACAGAAAGAATGAAGCAGTAACCGGGAGACAGATAATGCCAGAGGAACAGCAAGGATTGGAGGAAAGTGCATATTTACACAATCAAATAGGTTTATTTCAGGAAAATATTGCTACAAGCACCTCGCTTGAAACCATTATAGTTGGTCTGCAAACTGAAGCTGGAGAGTATTCAACACAACCTCGCTCTCAACAAATATTGTCAAGAATAAGATCGATTCTCATCCTTACAGCCTCCAGGAGGAAGCCAGGGGCACCAAGGGACAGATGTGCACACATGCAAAACAAATGTCACCACAAAGTTGTTCGCCACCTCGACTTTTCAAGCTCTTCCGGCACTACTGCTTTCCAGCAACAAAGCTTGCTGCAGATGGAATTGCAGCAAATCAAATCAACATGAGTGACTGCTGAAAGCACTTACTTTGGCAGAGCAGCGACAGAATGCTAAACACAGAGGTGGGCCAGACCTTTCTGGGCTAAGGAGCAAAAAAAAAAAAATCGACAAAAATACAGCAGTTGAAAGACTTCAAGGGGGAATACCCAGTTTGTGAGAACATACATGTGTAACTTACAAATCAACCATTTATTTTTTTAAAAACGCCATACATTTAAAAGAAGTATATCTTTTCTGTTTGTTTTGGGAGGTGGACAATGCACTAAGATGTTCAGATCCATCTTGTATTTTAACAAATAGTTTACCTTACTCATTAAGATCTTCCAATGGTGCAGAATGGAAGCATTCAACGTTTTTTAAAGTTAGTGCACATTTAGACAGCAGGTCTTTGACAATATTTACATGCTCAAAATGTGTGCCTAATGGTTGCCTTGAACTCATAAGAAGCATTTGCCTCTTTGGTTGCTGCTGAAGGATTGTTTAAGCATTGTTTTCTATCAGTGATAGCAGATTACTTGTTCTTTACCAAGTTTCAAGAAGCATATTAAATATTCATTATTGCAGTGAAAAAATATCAGGACCCATAGGTTTGCTGTGCAGTGAGTGTCATTCTGATCCAGCAGTGGTACACTTATGGAGCTATGTGCAAGTAAGCATTTGACGTTCCCTTTGGCTTCATGCATATTATGGGAAAGTATGCCCAAGGGTTTCAACATTAAGAAGAATGTAAACATCCCTAGATGTCGGATAGAGCTTTGTGTGTATCTCCTAGAGCCCTGCAGATTTTTAGAATGATAGCAGTGAATATGTTAGCACACGAAAGCACCTGACATCCAGCCAGCCAAGCTATGTTAGCTGAAATAACTGGCATGCGTAGTTTGTATTATAATATGTACTTTTCTAGCTGTGATCTAGAGAATTGCTGTTGACTGTATCTCCCATCGACTGGTTTACACTTTATGTTTCTCCATGTGAGTGCAGTCCTTGGATAGGGACCACTAGTATTGACAATAGACCTATTGTGCAAGCCAACCTTGGAATCGCTTGCTTGTATAGACGAGGCTCAGTATCTAATATAATACCAAACCTGCCCACTAACAGCATTGTAACAGCCGTTTATTCATTTTGAACAAGAACCACCACAACAAGCATGGCAATGAAAACTTTAGTGAAGTTTTTGCTTTTAATATATTTCTGTACAAGCACAAAGATATGTGCAACCCTGAGGCCCTCAGACAAAGAGTGGAATCAAAATGTGATAAACTGAATGTGATGTTGTTTGGGGAAGGTTGGCTTGAGAGCTGCCAAGTTGGGCTCCAAGTTACCCTTTCTTTTTTTAAAAAAGAGCACCATCTATGTAGGGCATGGGGAGAGGGCTGCCAGGTCCCCCCTCGACCATTGGCAGGGGATGGAGAGATGCCAGCTCCAGGTTCGGGAATTCCTGGAGATTTAGGGGGGGTGCCTCGGGAGGTCAAGGACCTCCGTGGGGTACAAGGCCATAGAGTCCACCCTCCAGAGCACCCTTTTTTCTCCAGGGGAACTGGTCTCTGTAGTCTGGAAAGGAGCTGTACTTCCAGGGGATCCCCAGGCCCCACCTGGAGGCTGGCATCCCTAGTTGGGGAGAGAGCAATCTTTCTCTTTCATATTCACACAAACACTGTGTTTAAGACCACCAGTGTCAAAAGCACCTTTGGAGGCACCTATACCAGTGGTGTCAAACATAACACCTGGGGGCCGGAACTGGCCCATTCAGGGTTCTTATGAGGCCTGCAAGCAACTGGTGCAAGGGAGGAAGTACTGGGGGGAGTGGGCGGAGCCACTCCATTGTGGCTTCAGCATGGCCTTGCAGTGAGGATACACCAAACTCGGAGCTGTCCTTTATACAGTTTCTATCTCCGGTACCTGGAGTTAGGGTTTTTTGGCACACATGGCCCAGCCCCACAAAGTGACATTTATGTCAGATCCAGCACTCGTAACAAATGAGTTTGACACCTCTGACCTATACCATGCATTTTGAAAATGAAACCAGAAAATGTCTTTAAATATGTTGGTTCGTTGCTTCTCTGTCCTACATAGGTCCAAGAGCAGTCCTTTGACCTTTACTGCCCTGTACAATAAGCCATGAAGAAAGGGGGGAGATATAAATGTTTTGATAAATAAATATAAACAATAAACCCCAAAAGTGGCACCCCTTGGCAAGTACAGAGAAGATCAGAATTAAATTGCAATCTTATTGGCAAATAGATTTTTTTGGGTAAATTCTTATTAAGTGTTTAAGCAATAATATGCTCTGGGGTGGGTATTTCCTGGCAACGCTTTTCTGTCGTCCACTGCCAGGAAATGCCTGACCTGGATATCAGTAACTATAAAAATATTAAAAATCTGTAAAGAAATCAATTAGGTAATTACCTTTATTAATGCTGAAACGGTAAGGCCAAGGTGCGCAGTGGCCATGGCATTCCCATGTATTAATATATTATTTTCCCCTAGCAGACAGTTTAAGCCAATATCTTGTCCTTGAAGCGGAGGACAGGAGCCAATAGCCTAACCAGCCTGAAACAGTTACCTTTTTCTTAGACTCAAACAACATACAACATGAGTCACATGCCATTCCCACCCTCCACCAGTGTTCCCTCTAAGCTGAGTTAGTGTGAGCTAGCTCACAGTTTTTTAGCCTCTGGCTCACACATTTTTGTCTTAGCTCAGGAAGGGATGGCTCCAGAGCAAACTAATTTATGCAGCAGCCAAAGCTCCTGCTCACAACTTTAGTGCCAGTAGCTCGCAAAGTAGAATTTTTGCTCACAGGGCTCCATAGTTTAGAGGGAACATTGCCCCCCACACTTTTTTTTTCTTGGAACTAAAGTATTTTCACTTAGAATCCAATTGGATGGCACTTCTACATGGGTCCTCAATGATTTTCCCATAGTCAGAGACGGAGATCAGTGTGAGTCCAGTCATCTGAACTCCTTGTGTCTGCGTTCCCAGTCCCAAGAAGACTTGGAAAAACCAGGTGGCCCTGATCAGGAAGGCCAGGCAGGGTATGCATTTTGTAAATAAAATAAAATACAGAGTTACACTAAGTTCTGTTAAATTAATTTAACATTGAACCCAGGTTAGGGTTGTCAGGTCTCCCCAGCCACCGGCAGGGGATGGAAGGCAGGCAGGGTTGCCAGCCTCCAGGTGGGGCCTGGGGATCTCCCGCTTTTACAACTGATCTCCAGCTGACAGAGATCAGCTCCCCTGGAGAAAATAGCTGCTTTGATGGGTGGACTCTATGGCATTGTGCCATGCTGAGGCCCCGCCCCTCCCCAAACCCTGCCCTCTCCTGGATCCACCCCCAAAGTCTCCAGGTATTTTCCAGTCCAGATCTGGCAACCCTAAAGGTAGAGTTGCTAGATCCAGATGGGGAAATTCCTGGAAATTTGAGGATGGAGCCCGAGGAGGTCAGGGATCTCAGTGGGTTGCAATGCCACAGAGTCCACTCTCCAAAGTATCCATTTTCTCCAGGGGAACTGATTTCTGTAGTCTGGACATCAGCCGTAATTCTGGAGGATCCCCAGGTCCCACCTGAAGGCTGGCACCCCTAAACTAGGCTTATTTTAAAAAGAGCTGGTTTGGTATAGTGGTTAGGAGCACAGAAATCTGGGAGAACCGGGTTTGATTCCCCACTCCTTCACATACATCTGCTGGTGAGACCTTGGGTCAGTCGCAGTTCTCTCAGAGGAGTTCTCTCAAGAGCAGTTTTCTCTCAGACTTTCTCAGTCCCACCTACCTCACAGCATGTTTGTTGTGGGGGAGAGGAAGGGAAAGGAGATTGTAAGACAGTCGGAGACTCCTTTGGATAGTGAAGGGTGGGGTATAAATCCAATCTCTTCTGATCTGTGACATCATACTATTCATCCATGAAGTGTAGGATACAACCAAGTCAGCACACTGGCTACCAGCATTTCAGCAACACCACCCAGCCACCACTAACACCAGTTTTGCTTACCCTCAATTATATTAATTGAGCCAAAACACGCCAAGCCTCATTCCACTCCATCAGCATCCCACAAGCAGCCGAAGCTGATGGCACTCAGCACTGAGGGCATATTCTCTCCAACTGACTCTGCCACTTCAGCGGGGTTTCAGCAATGACCATTTATCCTTAGATGCTCACCGGCTGGTTGTAAGAATATTAGAACATAAGAACAGCCATGATGGATCACACCAAACACCCATGAAGTCCAGCATTTTGTTCACACAGCGGCCAACCAACTGCCCCTAGGGAGCCCGCAAGCAGGGTGACTGCAACAGCATCCTCCTGCCAGTGTTCCCCAGCATGTTTGTAGCACAGTTACCACTACCTAGGAAAATCCTACATGTTTTTAGCAACTCAGACTATTCCTGACTTTCCTAGTTATGGCCGAACTCATCAAAAGACCAAGACTATTTATAACACCAACCCAACAGACAGCATGAATGAGGTGCATAATGATCTTCTCCCAAAGAGTCAATCAGAGGAGGTCCATAAAACTCTTATCCACCCCCAATGGATTTGGTTTCTCCAAATACAAGTGGGTGAATGGGTCAACTGACCATGACAAAAGCCTGAGTAGAGCAAATCACCACCATAACATTGAGGCTGCATTCAGACTTTCACATGAGCTAGACGACCCCTCGTCGCTGTCGCTGGTCCCCTGCTGCTCCAACCTATACACCACCGCGTCCTGCCTCCTGAGGAGTGGGAAGGGGGAACCACAGAGACCCCAGATGGTTGGGAGGGGAGGAGGTTACATCACCACCCTCCACACTCCCTTGGCACACTCAGACAATCTCTCTCGCTTCTCCCTTCAGTGCTGTCAGTGTTGCTTCCTCCTTCCCAGCCTTTGTTTCTGTTCCCCCTTTTATTCCCACCCCGTGTCACCTGCTCCTCTCTGTGGTCCGGCCTCCACCCCAGTTACGGCCCCGCCCTCCCCTCTTGTACTGGGATGCTGGGCTGGGGTGTGGCTTCCTTCCGGCCCTAGCGTCCCTGCCCATCTCACATCTCTCTCCCTCCAGGCTCAACCCAACAGACAGCATGAATGAGGTGCATAATGATCTTCTCCCAAAGAGTCAATCAGAGGAAGTCCATAAAACTCTTATTCACCCCCAATGGATTTGGTTTCTCCAAATGCAAGTGGGTGAATGGGTCAACTGACCATGGCAAAAGCCTGAGTAGAGCAAATCACCACCATAACATTGAGGCTGCATTCAGACTGTCACATGAGCTAGATGACCCCTCGTTGCTGTCGCTGGTCCCCTGCTGCTCCTACCTATACACCACCGCGTCCTGCCTCCCGAGGAGTGGGAAGGGGGAACCACAGAGACCCCAGATGGTTGGGAGGGGAGGAGGTTACATCACCACCCTCCACACTCCCTTGGCACACTCAGACAATCTCTCTCGCTTCTCCCTTCAGTGCTGTCAGTGTTGCTTCCTCCTTCCCAGCCTTTGTTTCTGTTCCCCCTTTTATTCCCACCCCGTGTCACCTGCTCCTCTCTGTGGTCCGGCCTCCACCCCAGTTACGGCCCCACCCTCCCCTCTTGTACTGGGATGCTGGGCTGGGGTGTGGCTTCCTTCCGGCCCTAGCGTCCCTGCCCATCTCACATCTCTCTCCCTCCAGGCTGCTCTGTGCTGTGGGCGGGCCCTCCTCACTCCTCCCAGGGCACCCCCCTCCTGAGCTGGCCATTCCCCAATGGAGGCGCTGCCCGGGCACCTCAGAGCCATCTCGACGGGTCCCGGGGGCTGCAGCGATGGCGTGTCAGGTCGGCCCCTGCCTCCGGTAGGTTCCTTTGTTGTCGGGGCTGGGGTGGGCGGCGGCGCCGGAGTCCCGAGCGGCAGCGGCCAGCCCTGGGGAGGCTCGCCCTTGGGACACAGACTACACACAAGGAAGACCTTCATTTCATGTTTGTTTTCTCCCTTCCTTATCCCTTCAGGAGCAGAGATTGAAGACCTAATTTTTGAACTAACCTCAGTTTGTTGTGAACTCTGGATTGAGTGAAACAACAAACTGAGTGAGGTTCACTTGCCTAAGGGCTAGTTAACCCAGTCATGTCCCTCACTTGGTAATGACAGCATCAAGGATGATGTGTATGTATGAATGGGCCACGGCATGGACAGAATTTCAAATCACCTCAATCACATTATGTGTCATAATGGTGTTAGATCACACCTTCATCTGCCAAATCCCTGTTCACACTTTTGGACTGTGTAGGCTGAAGATATATCAAGCAATTGCACCTGCTGTCCTCATCTCTAACCTCCGCATATTCAGCCAAGTGTATAAGCAGAGCCCTATGTATATAAAAATGTGTATGTGTTTAGCGATCCTGCCTTGTGCAGTGTTCTCAGTCATGTGGAATAGCATGCCAACCTAGCAGTTCCAAAGCAAGAGCCTTGTGTAGTGTTCTCAGTCATGTGGAATAGCATGCATGTATGCAATTATATGTGTTTAGGTCTCTGTTCAGATCTTTGGCAGAACATGTGGGGGGGTCAGTGACAGGAAATATGCATGTATTCAACCAGCACGCTTTGAAAGCATGAACAGGGTCTCAAGCAGTATTCCTTCTAAGCTGAGTTGGTGTGAGCTAGCTCACAGTTTTTTAACCTCCAGCTCACACATTTTTGTCTTAGCTCAGGAAGAATGGCTGCAGAGCAAACTAGTTTATGCAGTAACCAAATTGCTCGCTCACAACTCTAATGCCAGTAGCTCATGAAATATGCATGTATTCAACCAGCACGTTTTGAAAGCATGAACAGGGTCTCAAGTCCATTCTACAGGTTGAGAAATCAAGTGGTGTAAGTGCCTTTAGTAGCTATTGTTGTGACTGCACACTGGTGGTTGTGGAAAGTGCCATCAAGTCATGAATGGCTTATGACAACCCCATGGGGTTCAAGGCAAGAGATATTCAGAAGTGGTTTGCCATTGCCTGCTTCCACATCATGACCCTGGTATTCCTGGAAGGTCAACTCATTGAAATACTAGCCAGGACTGACCCCGCTTAGGTTCTGAGATCTGACGAGATGGGCCTAGCCTTAAATTATCCAGGGTAATTGTTCTGGTAAATTAAGATTGTCTTTATTATCCAAAATATCCTGGTATCTTAACAATTCTTCTCCCATATATGCATTGGGTAAAGTAAATGCCTCTAAAGGTATAATCAGTCTTGATCTTTTAGTATAAAGGTTTTTATGTATAGGGTCCCAAACCTTTAGTAAAGCTGCTCTCAGCCAATGCTGCTTAAAATGTTTTTGAGAGCCTGCTTTTTCATACCACAGGAAACCATTCCATCCTAACAGTAAATCATGGCCCTCAATTTTTAAAAGTCTCTTATCTTCCAAAGTAATCCATTCTTTAATCCATACTAATGCTACAGCTCTATAATACAGTAACCAATTCAGTACGCCAAACCCCCCTCTTTCTTTTATATCATGTAGCATTTTCAATCTTATTCATGCCCTTTTCCCTTGCCATATAAACTTGGATGTCATCCGGTCTAAGTAAACAAGTTTTGATTTCGTAATACAGGAATAGTTTGAAATAAAAACATCCATCTAGGTAAAATGGAAGGTCAACTCATTGAAATACTAGCCAGGACTGACCCCGCTTAGGTTCTGAGATCTGACGAGATGGGCCTAGCCTGGGCTATCCAGGTCAGGACAATTGCACACTAGGGTCTTTCATTTATCCAACAGAAGGGAACCACAGTGGTGCTAGATCAAACTGCAATGGTCATATGTCACAGTTCCCCCCTCCCCAGTTATGTCATGCCTATTAAATTCACACTATGATTCTAAATGGGTGCATTAGCAAAGAGAGAAATTCCCATATAAACATACAGTGGCTATTTTTTCCCCTGGAAGTAGATGGATTGACTCAATAAAGGAAGCCACAGCCATCAGTTTGCATGTTTCAGAGGTAATTTCCTCATAGGGCTGCTGTTAAGTCAGACACAACTTGATGGCACATTGCACACACAGTTTGCAAGTGAATGTTTTTCTTAGGCCAGGTTGATACACATTGTATCTGATGGCATTCAGCTTCTTATACACACCGTTATATGCGTACATGGAAGTCTCAGGTATACAGGACATTCCCATTCACTTCAATTGCAGTTGCAACTTCATATGGACAAAAATATTAAGTGAATGGGACAGTTATACAATGACTTCTAGACTAGGCTGATGATATATGGTTACAGAAATCAATGTGACCCATCCCAGACACATTTGGACGAGGCTATTAAATTGCTTGGAAGCAATTGTTGAAGGGTGGTCCATAAATCTTGAAATAAACAAATGATTCACCTATTTTCAAAGGTGTTCCCTATTTTCCCCCTATGTAATCCCATAACTGAATTACGGGTTGCTTTATGAGTAAGTTAATATTTCATTCTTTGCACTTGGCTGAATGTTACCGCCAACATGTCCCTAATCTATCCTCTGCTTGGCAGTTAGCTCTTTTATTTCTCAAAAAGAAATGAACATGAGAACACAAAGAAGTAAAAGTTATCACTCCTTAATGTTTTGTTCTTAAAACCCTCACATTTACCTTCACAAAGGCAGAGAGATAGATCCAGATTGTCTCGAGCACAGTTGCTTTACATAATAATGTAGCCCCTGTTCCCACGCATTGTTCAGCCATCAAAGTTTAACTACAGAGCTCACAGGGATGCCAGTGAAGGCACTGAGATAATTAAAGTACAATAAAGTAATGAGTAGGTTTCATTCTTCTCATCTTCACATTAGCCTACAGATGAAAGCAGGTGGGGATGATGCTCCATCCTCTGGTAAGAGCACTGAGCCATGATGAGCTGCCCAAGAGGTCTCACTGGGCCCTTAAATTCCTTATAGTTTCACTTGAGGGATAGAAGGACTGGCAGTAAACGGGCTCTGATGAAGACTCATTTGAGCATTGGACTTACGGAACCTGTATTTGGGGGGGCTTATGTCTGCATTCTGGTGTCAGGGAGAAAATGCTGAACATCAGAATTTAAGTCACACACACACACACACCTTAGTTATGTAGAAAAGCAGTCTACTTCCATTTTGATAGATTTTCATCATTCAGTTTTAAAAGAATTGCAATTCATTTCCTAGGTGCTTGGGGTAAATGTCATACACCCTAGAAATGCCATATCTCAGGGCTCCTGGGACACTCTAATGCCCGTGACACTGTCCCAGGCATAATGAGTTCTGGAATGTAGATAGAGTGGCCAGAATGAGCCAGGCAACTGGTTCTAAGTTTGGAGACGGGGCATGTTGGGATATTCCGCCACCAGTGTGACATTAGGGAAAACCCAATAGCGATGGCTGGTAGCTGTAGAAATTGCCTGGAACTCTATGGTAAAACCACACAATTTATGGTGATTCTGAGAGCTCCTTGCTGTCACTTCTGGGTTCCCCCTGGAAGTGATGTTGTCACAGAAACATTGCCAGATTTTTAAATCCCACTTCTCTCCCTAGGCTTGTCAGGTGCCTGTTAATGGCAGGCAAACTCCCTGTGATTAAAGCCACTACCCACCTACACTCAACTGGTTGGTGAGTGGAAGCAGTGTTAGCCAGCAAGGAACTTTTTGCTCCCTTATGGACTATGAACTGTGCATCAGGGTGTAAAAGGACTATGATGCCAGGTAACCAGAGTGAGATGCCAGACACACACACCAGCAGATGCCTGAGATGATGTGCCCATGGTTTCCAAGAGGTTGCCCTGTTCCAGAGACTTTCCTATACACACCACAAGCACTACATAAACAGCCAGCTTACCATTTTTAACAGCCAGTTAAACAATGGAGTCACAATGTCATTAAGTGGCTCTGTTTCAGAAGGCTTACATGTCCCCCCCCAACATCTTCGTTGCTGTAAAGCACACACAAAGGAACATCTTCCACAGTCCCTTAACAAAAGGATTGGCTCACCTGTCCCCCTGGAGGAACCAGTTCATGCAGCCTCAAGACAAAGAGAGAAATCAGTGATAAATGATGACTCAATGTGCCATCCAGGTGTCTTTGTTACCAACTTAATTAACATTCAATATTGCCCAACCTAGACCCCCTTCCTCCATGGCATACGTGACTTCTTGGAATGGACCACAGAGGGGCTGTCTCAAGGGATGTGTCCAGCAATATCTCCCCCCTATGTTACCCTAAGGGAGGTGACCTGCTCAGCCCTCCTCCTAAGGTCACCTTATAAAAGAGGGCACGCGGAAACGCACGCTCTCTCTCTCTCTCTACCCCCTCAATGGCCCCTATACTCTCTGACTCTTGAACTTGTGGCTACCTTGCCACCTACCTTGCCTGAAGACTCGTGGACTGCAGCCAGCATCTCCACGTGCTTTCTGCTGGTTCAGTCTGAATTCCCCTATTTTTCCATTTGGAAGACTTCATCTCTTCAGGATTAGGTAACGTATCGCCAAACCAACGAATCTCCTGCTAATGCGAATGTGCTATCCCAGTCTCTCTAAGTTTCCTACCTCTGTATAATTGTGTGTGTGTTTGTGGATTGTTTGAATGTGCAGAAAACTACAGTAAAAGACATTGATTTTAACTAACTCCAGCCTGCGTGTCTGTTACTGGTACTCTGGAAAGGTGGGACCTCTGTATATAAAGGTGATCGCTCCCTTATGCCAATTGCTACTTATAAATAACTCATATTCCCCAATAATTGATAATAAATCAGAGTGATTAGGATAACAGCAGGCCATCCAAACAGGGGACAGCAATCATCGTTGCACTTCTGGCATGTCCTGGAAGCACCAGCATCATACCAGGATGACACTCTAGCAGTTGCCCCTAAACTAGTGTTTTCAGCAAGTGCTTAAAGCATCACCCCAGTGCAATGCCAGCTCTTCCAGGTCACACCAGAAGTGATGTCATCACCCGGGGTGACTATTGCTGCCCCCGTGCAATAAGTACCTGCCTCCTCCCATCTCCCTCTGGTTGCCAGGCTATGTCTGGGAAACCTACCACTGCCACTTGGAGCAGCAAAGGGCAACAGTAGCTTGGGGTGGGGCATTCAGCACTCTCACAGGGACTTGGCGGTTTTAAAGGTACAGTTTTCATAGTATCAGACATCCATTTTAAGTACTTCATTGCTCCTACCACTGCCACTAGGAGCAGCAAAGGGCAACAGTAGCTTGGAGTGGGGCATTCAGCACTCTCACAGGGAATTAGCGGTTTTAATGGTACAGTTTTCATAGTATCAGACATCCATTTTAAGTACTTCATTGCCCAGATTCTCTGGGGGAAAGGGTGGTATCTCCATGACAGCAGCTGGGGGGGGGGGCAGCTACAGCAGCACAGAATGATGATCAGATGCCAGAGTCACACTTCTCTACAAAATCCATTTTTCTCTTTCCCCTATCACTTAACTGGCCTGTTCTACCTATTATATTCACTATCATCATTTATTAAATATGAAAAAGCATGCCTAGCAATAATTCTGTAACTATAGTGGTCATTTTGTAATACTGTACTTCTACAAAACACTCCTAAAATTTCTGGGTGAAAAGATAATAGACTGTTTTTTACTTGTCCTTTCAATGTGACTGCCTATTGTAGAGGTGTACGGTAACATCAGAAGCTTATCTGGAGTCATGAAGTGCTATTTAAGAACAATAGACTAAGTTGAGAGCAAATCATCCACTCAAGGTCTGAATTCACATGCTTATCTTGGAGCTAAATAAATGTTGAGTAATATGAGTATTCCTCTTCTAGGTAAATTCTCTTTGGAGAACCAACATCTGCAGGTCTTCAGAACTGGTGAACCCCAGGGAGAAGCAAAAGAGGGCACTTGCTTCCTCTTCTGTTGTTTTGCTGCTCATCCTTCTCCATTCTCTTTTTTCCTATAAAAAAAATCCTATGTTATGAGAGAAAATCCCAGAAGGGTGGCCTGGCCATGTTAGTCTACTGAAGCCAAAGCAATGAAGAATCTTGTGACACCCTAAATATTAGGATTTCTTCCAAATTTCACCAAAAATGAAATTACAAGTGAAAGTAGAAAGTATATAAGGGGAGAGAGTCCACAGACCCTAAAGTTAAAGCCAATGTTTGTTTAAAGACTAAAGTGAAATTCCAATGCAAAGTCTGAAGCTACTGATTGGGGTAGGGGGACCCAAGGAATCCTGGGCTGGGGTTGAAAGGACAGGTGAAATTGCTGTTTTTATCACCCAAGTTCTGTCCAAACCAAACAAATGATTCTATTGATAACTGGAAAGGGTAACAGATGACACCTAAAACAGCATCAACCACTGGATCAAGTCTACCCTGCCACTTTTCAAACAAAGCCTCCTAAAATAGACCGCTGCTGTATCAGATTACTACCAGTGTGCCAGCTTTCCTGATTCTTTGCTAGCCAAATCCCCTTTAGGGTTATAAACACTTCTGGAATCTAAGCTACAAAAGTACTTGCAGGAGTGAATGTACTACTCATGGGAGAGGTAGTTCCTTTCACAAGAAGTTCTGGGCACACACAGCTAAAGATATATCAACAACATTCTACTGAGGGGAAAGAGGGTGAAGTCTGTTCCTTCGTTCTTAGTATTACTGTTAACAGTACAAGGAATTTTTTTTCATGTGGATTAAAATACTGATTTTTGTACTGCAGCATAGAGTAAAGATTTGTGGATTCAGTCAGTGGGAAGCTGACATTTTATAATGTCAGGGATTTCTTTGATATTCTCCCAGAACTCTCTTTAATAGCCAGACTCAGCCACCACACATCAGTATTAATTTGTAAGAGGGTGATAAAATCAAAGGTGTGCTAATTGTATTCTGCTCTGCTGCCTTTGACCTCATGTTTTCTGCCATATTCCATAACTGTAAAATCTAAAGCTTTTGAGCTATCTTTTCTAAGTTTCCTTTGACACTATCAGATCTGGGGAAATTACATTAGCTTTGGATTGTGCAGGTCTTGGTAATGTGAGTAGAGTTTCTCCAGAGTGGTCAACAAATGGTGGGGGGAGTGATTCACATGTTTAGGTATACACCTAAGATTTGTTTTGGCTTGCATCAGAAATGCAATGTATGAATGAGGAAAATACATGTTCTGAAGCATATGCATCCTGACATTGTACATGTTAAAGATTCAGGGCTGCTTGTTGAATTTATGCATATCGGCAAATGTAGGTAAGCAGGCTGCTAAGAGGGATAGCTCTGGTATTCTTTAGAAATGCTCTGTGCACACATACATCAGAAACTCCAAGGAGACAAAACAATGTTTTATTGGTCAGTGTGCAATGTAATGTCTCCCTTAGGGAATGGGCACTGGTATGCATGAACATCATCGTACGTAAATGCCATCAAGTTGCAACCAATTTATGGTGCCCCCAGCAAGAAGCTTTCAAGGCAAGCAAGAAGCAGAGGTAGCTTGCCGTTGCCTTTCTCTGGAGACTCTTCCTTGGTGGTCTCCCTTCCAAGTACTGACTCTGCTTATCTTCCAAGGAGATCAGGCTGTACTGGGCTGTCTTTTCTCCCACATGAACATCTAGGCATGCTCCAGTGGGGCAGTGCTTGCGTGAACCATCATGGAATTCAATTTATGGCTGGTGTAGCAGAATGAGGGGGCAAGGCATGATTTAGGTTGTTGGCCATTGGATGTCTAATGGGCTCTATCCAATGACTGTTGTGCTGACCATACTCTGTACTGCTCACCTAGCATCTGAAGAACTCCATAGTCTGAGATCAGCTTCATTTCTTTCGAAGCTGATGCTAGTTTGCTGAGTTGTTATTCTTTTTTTACAAAAAATCTTTCAGCTATATTATGCATCCAGAAGGAATGTCAAACCACTTCTTTGAATGGGTTGTAAATGAACAAAGGTAGCAGTATATACTGTGAATTGACTTTATGTTTCAGTGAATATCAAGATTTATTGTCCTGAGGGGTATGTATTGACTTAAGCCGACCAAAGTCAATATCTCCTATTTTACATGCTCTGGACTACAATTAAGCAAAAACAACTGGAGGGGAGAGATACAGGGTTACGTCTTTATTCTGCTGGCCATTAAACATGACCTTCTGTCGTAGATGCATGAAAAATGTGGCTTGTTCCCTTTCTTAAACATTTGTCAGATTTACTAAACATAGCTAACATTGGCCATAATTAAGGCTGTTTCACACACTGACATTAATCAGCATGACCAAACCTCAGTGGAATATATACTCTGGCTGCAAACACAGATCCCGATATACTCATTGTGCCTAATGCTAGTCTGCCACTGATGTGAACATTTGGAGCGACAACAAATTCATCTATAGTCCTCTGGAACTAATAAGCATGAAAAACCATGTGGTGTAGTGGTGAAAGTGTTGGACCGTGACTCAAGAGGTCTAGGTTCAGATCCCTGCTCACTATGAAGAACTCTCTAGAAGACCTCAGGCGAGTCCTCTGTCTGCTTCACAAGTCTCACTGAGCTGGTGTTAGAAGAAAACAGACATTGCCCTGAGGTCCTTGGAGGAAAGGGGCAGAAATTAATTCCCTTTAGTCACACACATTGGAACGAACAGGTTTATGAAGGAGTTGCTAGTCTCTTTCAACTTCATGCAGGACACATAAATACAACTGAGTGAATTGTGCCGGGAAGGAAGACTTAGGACCTGTCTCCTGCCTGCCACCTTATCTTGCACTGAAAGATGATAAAACATATTTGAAAGACTCCATGCAGGGCTTCTGGGAGAGGGGAAAAGAAGAGGACAATATTCCAAGAGTGTGACCTAGTGGCCCATAGATACGGATTTGTGTGAGAGGAAATCTTTGTCTGGGAGCCCGTGGCAGCTACAGTGCAACTTATTGCACTTTTCGGCCCTAATACAGTTGCTGAGCATGGGTGAACAACAGAAAGACAGGTTCCACAAATGTCCCCATTATGTTGGAAAGGATGTTCGGAGAAAGCCACATACTTCCACTGTTGGTGGACTTGCACTTACATACACAACTTTTGGGTACAAGTTGCGAAAGAAATCAAAACGTTGACAGATTGGGAACCTCCTGTTGATCCCAAACTGATGTTATTAAATTTGTGGCCAAATGAAGAAACTACGAATCAAACAAAACAGCTAATAAATTTTTTATTCACAGCAGCAAAGATACTTATAGCAAAGCATTGGAAGGACAAGAACCCTCCAAATATCCAAAACTGGCTACATAAAGTCTGGGACATATTCTTATTAGAAAATTTTAATGTTCTCCACACTGAAATGCAGACAGAATGTGAACTAATGAGTCCTTTGAACGTTTGGTATCCAATTTTAGAAAAAATAAACTTGGACAAGTTCGATTGGGAGACTATTCGAAATGTGAAACTTAAATTATTATTATATACATAATCTCATAAGGCAAACTTCTGGACAGGGTGGTCCTGATGATTCTATATAGGATATAGATGTGTTTGATTAGTAGAAAAAAGTACAGTTATGTATATATATAAAAAAAGCATGGTTAATAGGAACTGATCCAAAGAGGTATGGAGCAAGATCATTTAACGTTTCCTTGGAATATATAAGAGAAAAATATGAAAATGTGTAGTTACTTCATGTTTTACATGTACAACTTCCATTTAGTATATATTGTATTAATGTATTCAAAAAATTGCAATAAAAATATTGTTTAAAAAAATTAAAAAAACAAAAAAATGTAGTTTCTATGTTGGTGGACAGCCATTTGAAATGTAGTTTCTATGTTGGTGGACAGCCATGCAGGAAGGCTGAATTTACGATCACATTTCACAGAATCATGGAATCCCAGAGTTGGAAGGAGCCATACAGGCCATCTAGTCTAACCCCCTGCTCAGTGCAGGACCAACCTAGAGCATCCCTGACGAGTGTTTGTTCAGCTGCATCAATCTTCATCCATTTGACAGTGTACCCCTGATTTTGTATTACGGCTTAATTTGCACAGGACCAGGTCCTGTCTGTAATGTCAATACTCAGCTTTAGAAATTTGAAGGAAGATGTGAGAGCGTTTTGAGTGTATGTAAAGTAAGTAACCATAGTAGGGTTGCCAGCTGGTAACATTTGGTGATGCTGTAGAATCCCCCAACCTAATGTCACCGATGCTATGGTGTCATTTCCCCCTCCTCTCTTTTTTGCTTCCACTGCTCCACTGGGCAAGGTAAGGGGCCAGAACTTGGGGGCAGGCGGCTGCACACTGCAGTGGACCAGCTAGCAATCCTAAACGACCTCTGTCTTTATAAGCATAGTCAGACTACCCGTATATTGAATAACCAAGGACTGGCTCCTTAGATTTTAAATAAAAAATCTGCAAACTGGGTCCCGCTCTAGCAACAATTTGTTGTTCTGAAAACATGGGGGGAATTCACAGACCTTCACAAAAATCTGACATGGTAAAAATAAAGGGAGGGAGGTAAAAATCTAAAGTGACGTATGAGCATCCACAGACATTAAAAATCTCTGGAGTTCAGGTGGCCTTTTGAGTTATTGCAGCCATGCAAAATGCCTCTTGAGGGAAGTGGGAGAGGGTAGAACTCGGGCCGGAGCTGGGGAAAGGCAAGCAGGGCCACGGGGGGGGGAAGGGGACCCCACTTGGAGAGATGGGATGCAGCTGGGACAGGTCTTGTTACCCAAATCGGTGTTAAGTGTTTCAGGGCAGTAACACGCAGAGGCATCCCCCTGCCCACACAGACTAAACATTTGGGCCGGTAATGTCTATGTATACGGAGGTGCAGATTCAGAACATCAACACTCAGAGAAATGGTGGGGAAGAATCTTCAGCAAAAGGGTTTTTATTTTACTGACAGAACAACACAGGATAATCAACATAATATGGGAAAGCAACAAAGGATGAAAAATACAGAAATGCAATACAGTGTAACAGTAATAATAAAAAAAAATCTTCCCACTTTCCCTAAAATGGGTGCCTACCTAGGGAAATAGAGCTATAAGAGAAATTAAAATGCATTATCCTGGTCCAATGATAAGAGAGGAAAGGAGGAGGGGTGTCCGTGGCAGTTAAGGAGCTGCGTTGGAGGTTGAAACTGACTAGGTGAAGGCAGAAGTCTCTGTGTCAGGTCAGCAAAGTGGATGTTCGGGTTCCAGAATGGGCGAGGGACCAATCTTGAGTTTTAGGTAACAGGCTGTTTCCAAGCCAGCTACAAAAATTTGGGGCTCAGGGGCAACTTATTATACCATTTTGCTTGGGATATGAAGGGGAAGGAGAACAATAAAAGTGTAGTCTCTGGGAGTGTGCAAGTATGCAAAACCTTTGTCTCAAAGGTGGAGGGGAGATTCCCCCTTCTGCATTTGGAGTGTCAAAATTGTTCCTGTGGGGAGATGTGGAAGTCAGATATGTTTACAGCTGTGGGCATGCCATTTGTTATAATTGGGACAGGGCTCGATTACTGTCCAGTGGTTTACATAGGAAAGAAATTGCTGGGGTCGGCCCATTGCTTTTTGTTCTGGGAATCTCAGTAGTTGATTATGATCAGTGTGACTTTGGCAATGGCATCAGACAAATAGGGTTGCCAGACCCTCAACACGATGATATCACCCAGAAGTTACATCGTCATGTTGGGGACATTGCGCAGGGGTGCTCTGGTATTTGGGCAAAACTCTACAGTTCTTTCACCCTCAAACCATAGAGTTTGCCCAAATACCAGAGCGTCCCCCCTGTGTGATGTCCCCAACATGATGACATCACTTCTGAGTATCCTTTTAAGAGTATCCTTCTAAGATTAATAAACTGTGACTCTTTGTTAAGCTCCATTTATCTCCTTTGAAGCATGGAGTTAACTAACAATATTCCTATCTTAGAGATGGGGTGCAGGTTTTTGGTTGTGTGTTTTTTTTAAACTGTTACACATCTATCTCATATTTTGACATATTACTTAACTGTTCCCCCCCAATTAAATCCAAACTAATGTATGAACTTAGCTTGTTATTGCTGTTTAGTCTTTGCATATGTCAAAACATCTTCATTAAGTTGTATGCTAATTTGCTAGTCACCTATGTAGAGGCATCTACCTATATATATATATGAACTGTTAGCTTGCATTTCAATGTATCTGAGGGAGTGTGCAAGCACATGAAAGCTCCTACCTTGAATAAACCTTTGGTTGTCTTAAAGGCGCCACTGGATTTACAATTTGTTCTACTGCTTCAGACCATCAGGGCTGCCCACCTGGATCTATCTTCCTTCCCAGTTATGCTGTACACTCCCTCTGGGTGCTACCCTGACTTCATAGGGCCTACTCATGTGTCACAATCAAATTAGCTGGGAGAAAGCTCCAGGGTCCCTGGAGAAATGCCCCTTGATTGAATCCCTCTCAGGATGGCCCCAGCATTCCTTTCCTCCTTGGCATGACTCACTACTCAGTTTAATTCAGGCTCCTTCTATGTTTCCCTGGGGGCCCACGCTCAAAATCAAACTATAAAGAAAAAAGGAGGTCCCCTTGGGTGAGGGTCTCATGGGCATCAATCTTTCTCCTATCTACTGTTCTGGCAGCACCTCTCCAGGATCTCAGGTCTCTTTCAAGAAATGTTCCCCAATATCCTTTAGCTGAATACATCAGGAATCAAACTTTGAGCCTTCTGAGTGGGGGAAAAAATGCACGATCATCAAACCAACACACACCTGAAACTGAGGGGGAGGTTCCCAGCCAGAGCTGTCTGGAGAATGTTTCATTTAATGATGCAACTAAGAGGTCATATCTTTGGGTGGATGCTGTTATTAGAACCTGATGTGCCAATTTACTACATACAGAAAGCTGTCAATAAGCAGGGAGCTTTAAAAATATGATCCCCCCCCTCCATACTATGAAGTGGCATAATCCAGAACCCCACCACTTCATTTCACCTGAGTCAGCTCCAGGTCTCTCTTTTTAATTCCAAAAGCTACCAAAAAACAAAGTAATTTTTCTTCGTATTTGACCTCTTTTAAGTACAGTAATATATTTGTTGTTGTTGTTGTTGTTCAGTCACACGGTCGAGTCCGACTCTTTGCGACCCCATGGCCTCCTTCTCGCCAGGCCCTCCTGTCTTCCGACGTCCTCTGAAGTTGGCTCAATTTCATGTTCGTTGCCTCTATGACACTGTCCAACCATCTCATCCTTTGCCGTCCCCGTCTTCTTTGACCTTCAATCTTTCCCAGCATCAGGGTCTTCTCCAGTGAGTGCTCCCTTCTCATTTGGTGGCCAAAGTATTTGAGCTTCAGTTTCAACAGTAATATATACCTGAGTTCAATAAAGTATGCTGCACACATGACTAAAAATCCCTTGAGTAGCAGGCCCTGGGGAGGTTATCCCTTCTTCTGGTTCAGCTTCTTATGATGACTGGTCTGCCTGCCTGCCTTTCCTGGAACAAGTGAAGAAACTCTGTACTCTTATGCTAAAGGTTGAAAAGGCGGTGACGGCGGGACTGAGGAACATTCCTCAGAAGGCTTTAATAGCCCAATACAACGTCTAGTCAGGCACCTTTCGTCTTTCCTTTTAATAACTGCAGGAACGTCAACAGATTCAGAAGCACCTCCGAGCCCTAAGCAGTGAGCAAAATAAACACCAGGTGAAAGACAAAAGGTTGGAAGAATTGATTATGCCACTTGGCTGCTCTCCTGAGGAAGATAAAAGAGGCCAGGACATGCTCTGTTACTCCTTCCGTGTAGAAGTCAGGCTAGGGAAACAACACTCTGACATCTCTGCTATGCAGATAACTTGAACAAGCACGGCGGCTGGTTTAACTATTCACATTTTGTATTTTTTCTCTCTTTGATTGGCAGCTACAAGACACATTCCACTGGCCTCATCTTTGTGTATTGTTTTTAATGTGAAAAAATAAAGACAATGGAAGATTTCGGGAAACAATGAATTAAGTATTTTTTTCTTTTAAAAAGAAAGCTTAATATTGTACCTCTGCCTAGAAAAGGTAGGAAGATTTGAACTTTGCAAGGATCAGGGCTTTTTTTTTTTTCCCTGGGGGAACACGCCAGAATAGAGTTCCAGAACCTCTTTGACAAAATTCTTTTTAAAATGTTTTAAAGTTCATGAGTTTTCAGTATACAAACAGAAAACTTCATTTCCCTCTTGAGAGTTCCGGCACTTCTCCCCCGCCCCCCAAAAGCCCTGGCAAGGGCTATTCTTTTGTGAGTAGGAAACCAGTAAGCTAGGAGTCCAAAAGAATGTTAGATAAGTTATAACTTTTAGGATGACAGTTTTCTAAACCTTGATGTATTATTAACAAATGAAATAGACAGCCTAAGCTTTGTTATGCAGAACTTGTGGGAAATGGAGGTTGCTAGTTAATCAAGATGAACATGAAATTAAGCATACTCCAGAGGACGGCAGAAGACAGGAGGGCCTGGCGTGATGTGGTCCATGGGGTCGCGAAGAGTCGGACTCGACTGTGTGACTGAACAACAAGTTAATCAAGTGTGCTAGGGATTTAATGCTTTGCCCCACTCTTTACCCAGGGGCATACTCAGCAAGAAAACGCCATGGCAACAGCATCCACACCTGGTGGGACCCTTCCCCCTCTCCCCAAGCTGCAGAGCCATCCTGCACAGCAAGCAGGAAGCAGGCCAGTCTCCCAGGAGCTCTCCAGCAGAGGTGGCTCCCAACAGCTCAACACAGGCTGTGGAGGAAGGAGGCCTCCAAGCATGATGTCATCTGGCAGAGCCATATGTCAGGAGCCCAGCAACAGCCAGAGGCATCAAGCTGGAGAGGTGTGAGTGGGACATGTGTGTGCGGGGAGATGCAAAGGTATGGTGGCTAGCTAATGAAGTGGTGGAAAGCTTTTACTGGGCACTTAGGATAATGATAATATTAAACAGTGATATAACATAGCTGCTGCTCTGGATTTCTATGTTTATTAACTATGCCACCCTAAGCAGTAAATCTACTCATTCACTAGAAACTGCAGGTTTACACATCACTATAAGCAAGAATTCAGATATGAA
>NW_015164703.1:136339-141941 GCF_001447785.1 Gekko japonicus
GAGTGAAGGGTGGGGTATAAATCCAATCTCCTCCTGTCTGATTGCTGTTTGAACATACTATTTGCACATGAGTTGAGCCCACTCAGCAGATCACCTGGATGTTTTTGTTTGAAGTTTCACTCAATCCTGAGCCGCTTTAGCCCAAGGCAAACAACAACTCCAGACATTCACTGACCATGTGGGGGGTGGAGCAGGTGCAAGCATGCTGGCCCCACCCTCTGTCTCCACATAATTGCCATGTCAGCTGCAGGGTGCAACCAAACAGAGTGCATACACAGACTGGGAAGACAAAATGGTCCTGGAAAAGGACACCACTCTGGCCCACACCGGCTCCACCCCCTGGCTCCACTCCACCCCCACTCCGAGGAAGGAGGGAGAAAGAGCCAATTTGCCTGCCCAGTCAGTCCTGTGCTCCTTGAACCATGACTGGGTGCTTCCTTCCCAACACATCACGTGGCTCTGCTGAGCTAGGCACTGTTTTTTCCACAATGCATGCAGTTCAGTGCCACCTTCTCTATGCCGTTCATAGCTTGTTTGGGCTGCACATTGCCATTCTTGCCACTTGGAGGGGGCAAGCCAACAGCCCACCAGAAGAGTCCTGGTGGTCATAATGGCTAATACTCTGCTGTGCACAATACACAGCTTGAAATACAAAACCATAACACTGTATTATACTCACCGAAAATGCTGGACAGGCTAGTTCAGGCACTTTGGGTCTGCTATCCAAAGATACCATCCTATGCAGTCATTTCTTCTTTATTGTATCTGTCGAAATGCCTAGCTCTTACTCTGCAAAACACAGTGAATGAGATGGAACTTGTTGAGATTTTGCAAATGTCACTCCCTTCAGTCATGAATGAGTTAACCCGTTTGGTTATATATCCTAATTCTTAGCTATCCTAATTCTTAGCTCGGAACCAATTAGATGTTAGGCACATATTTCCCTTCAGAGAAAAGGGGGTGTTATTGCTAATGAGATAAGTTTGGGAGCTACTATTGGCTGATCAATATGTTGAGGATGCTACATGTTGTTTGTCACGTACACAAAAGGTAGGAGTAGAAAAGAGCAAGAGTCCATTAGCACCTTAAAGATAACAAAATATGTGGCAGGGTAGGAGCTTTCGTGAGTCGCTGCTGACTTCTTCAGATACAAAAGTTGGGGGCTTTGGAGTAAACATTCTCTCCTTTGTTCTCCCTCTCAAAATGAATGCAGAATGTACACATATGAGTTTTAGCAAACAAACTAGCAAGATGTAAAATATGTGGCAGGGTATGAGCTTTCGTGAGTCACTGCTCACTTCTTCAGATACAAAAGTTGGGGGCTTTGGAGTAAACTTTCTCTCCTTTGTTCTCCCTCTCAAAATGAATGCAGAATGTACACATATGAGTTTTAGCAAACAAACTAGCAAGATGTAGAACTAGAAAGTTAGCCAGGATTATTCCATGCCACCCTTCCCTGTTTTCTAGTAAACGTTTCTGAAAGCTAATTACACACATGTACTGTGTTGCTTTTCTTCTGCTATGCATATTAACTCTGCTAAGTATGCAACAGAACATAAGAAGCTGGATCAGGCCAGATTGGCTTGGAATACCAACAGAGTAGTTCTGCAGTTATCTGTACCAGCGCTAGGCCTCCACAAAGGCTTCTGAGGATTGGGTTGTGAAGTGTCCATTTCTGAAATGTGTTCACTATTTATAGTTTTTCTATTATGTGTAAGTGGGGTTGAGAACTCTCAGATGCGCTCTTTAAAAATGTAGCAACTTGTAGGGTCAGGTTCTCAATAGCCATACAGGCATTTTGGTTGGCAGCAAGATTAAAACAAATATGCACCTTTTCAGCCAACTGAGGACAACAGGAATAGTTTACATCCATACAGAAACTTTATAGTAGCTCCAGTTAAGCCTACTTGACACACAAATGAAAAATATGCGATAGAGCTTTCAGTGTTGTCCTGAGCCCATCCACTGATGCTGTCTCTTTTCTTGCTGTTATAAATTGTGCACGTGTTGTAATAAGACACAGAGTTTCAAAATTAGGATGCTCAAACACTTGCCCTTTCAGCTCACTTCCCATTCCCCAGTGGTGATCAGGGAGCCAATTAATCAAAGGGCTGTTTGCAAGCTGTTAGTGTGTATTCACAAGAACAGGCTACTGGAAAGCCAACTCCCAGCTGATGGGGGATCAGTTGGGAGTTAGCTTCTGATCTTCTGCAGGGGAAATTTTGCTCTGTACCCAGCAAAGGGGTTTTTCGGGGGGGGGGGATCAGAAGCTAACTCCGAGCTGATCAGCTGAAAATCAGGTTCTTCTTGATCTCCCATCCTGGAAACTTTGCTGCCTCAAATTTAGCATTAGAGAATTGATCAAAAGCCCAGCTAATTTGGAAATCATTTCTTCTCCCCAACCCAAGCTTTCAGCATGGGCAAAAAAATGAAAGGCCGGAAACAATAAACTTTTCCTCTCCCTTTTCCAGTGGGAGACTCAGAAGCATTGTTTCTGTCCACACCCAGCTTGAAATTAGGCGGAGGAGCTCTTTCTTTAGAGAGCCTGTTTGGTGTAGTGGTTAAGTGCGTGGATTCTGGGAGAACTGGGTTTGATTCCCCACTCCTCCACTTGCACCTGCTGGATGACCTTGTTCTGGCACAGCTGTTCTTGAAAAAGAGTAGTTTCTGTCATAGCTCCCTCAGCCCCACCTACCTCACAGGATGTCTGTTGTGGGGAGGGGAAGGGAAAGGAGTTTGTAAGCTGCTCTGAGACTCCTTCGGGTAGTGAAGGGCGGGGTATAAATCCAATCTCCTCCTCCTCCTTCTTCAGCGTAGAGATTAAAAGCATTGCATCTATCCTTGCCCAGCAAGCGGGGGGGGGGGAGAGAAAGGAGATGTTTTTCTTTTGCATCTTCACTGTGTAGCTATTTTGCTGAGGGAGGAGATCAGAATCCTACTCCTAGCTGATCCCTCATTAGGTCTGTGTCAGCGTCTGAGCAACAGGTAAACTTGAACATATCCTTGATCATGAGCACTTAAGAAGGTAAATTGCTGAGAAAATTGCAGCATCCCTACTTCTAATGAAAACAAGAAGGAGGAGGAGGAGGAGGAAATTGGATTTATACCCGGCCCTTCACTCGGAGTCTCAGAACGACTTACAAACTCCTTCCCCTCCCCACAGCAAACACCCTGTGGGGTAGGTGGGGCTGAGAGAGCTCTGAGAGAACTGTCTTTGAGAGAACAGCTCTGATAGAACTATGGCTTGCCCAAGGTCATCCAGCAGTTGCAAGTGGAGAAGTGGGGGATCAAACCCGGTTCTCCCAGATTAGAGTCCGCGCACTTAACCACTACACTAAACTGGCTCTCTATACCAAACTGACTCACAGTATACAATGAAAGTATACTGTGGCACACTGAAGACTAATAGAGCCTCAGCAGAGTATATTGCAAATACATAGGTTGGGTCTGGACTCTCACCCTGTGTCCTATGTAACCATCAGATGTGAGTTGTGGGTTCTCCTCAATTCCTGTGTGCCCAGTTAAGATCATGGCTGTTGAGTGTTCAGAGAAGGGACTTCTGCCTTCACTCCATGGCCATTTTCCTGGCTTGTAATGGTCCTGAGTACACTTTTTGGCCTGCTGGGACAAGCCAATGTGATCTTTCATATAACCGACTACCTGATCCTTTTTACTGGGGGTGCCAAAGACTGAACCTGGGACCTCCTCCATGCAAAGCAGATGTTCTACCATTGAGCAACATCACCCATGTGTGTAATGTGTAAAGATGCTAACCTGTGCCAAGTTACTGTGTTTTAAACTTTTAAGGCTAAAATTTCCACTAACAGTAGGGGACCTGTAATTTCTGCCAATTCCCCTGCCTGCTGTAAACACACAATTTGTCCCCATGCTATTTTTGAGGATACCCTTGCCCCCCCGGGGGGGGGGGCTGTAGCAGTATATCAGGGAGATCAATGGGCTGCAGTGGAAGGGAACTACTAAAGGACTCCTCTTTTTTCTGAAATAGCAAAACAGCTGACTGCACTAGAGTTTTAATGAGGAACAGAAATCTCTCTTTCCAGGTCAGTCTCTGGGGTATTAGATATTCTCATTAGTGGTGCTGGAGAACAGCAGTAAAACCAGAAGTCTGAATTTATTCTTAAAGGGTTTAAAGGCCTCATTGCAACATGTTGACATGGAATGATTTTCACTGACCCTCCTTCCTGTTCAGGTGTCCGTGTGTTTTAACTGATTTTAATCATTTGCGATAGAGGAAGTTGACAAATTGCTTCTGACTGTATGCCCTACCACTTGCTCCCTGGATCCATGCCCTTCGTGGCTGATTAAAGCTGGCCACGCGGGGTTTCAAGATGCCCTCAGGGAAATAGTCAACAAGTCCCTCTCCGAGGGACTGTTCCCAGGAGTGCTCAAGGAAGCAGTGGTACATCCTCTCTTTAAAAAACCATCTCTGGATCCGGCCAAACTGGCAAACTATCGGCCAGTTTCCAACTTGCCCTACCTGGGTAAGTTAACAGAGAGGGCTGAGGCAATGCAGCTTCAGAGCTTTTTGGATTATGCTTCCATCCTAGACCCCTTCCAGTTAGGCTTCCACCCGGGTCACAGAATGAAGATGACTCTAGTCGCCCTCACAGATGATCTCCGAAGGCATCTGGATCGAGGCAGAGTAGTGGTGCTGTTGTTGTTGGACCTGTCGTCTGCGTTCAACACAGTCAACCATCAGCTACTGGACCACTGCCTCGCCGGCATTGGGATTCAGGGGCTTGCTTTGCAATGGCTCATCTCCTTCCTACAAGGCCGGGGACAAAGGGTCGCGCTGGGGGAACAGCTTTCCAGAAGGCACCCACTTGACTGTGGAGTGCCTCAGGGGGCGGTGTTGTCCCCAATGTTATTTAACATCTACTTTCACCCCCTTGCCCAGATTGCATGGAGACATGGGCTGGGGTGTCACCAGTATGCTGATGACACCCAGCTCTATCTGATATTGGGCGGCCGGTCCGACTCCAAACTGGAAGATCTTGATCGGGCATTACAAGATGTGGCTGGCTGGCTTAGGCTAAGCCAGTTGAAACTGAACCCGATGAAGGTGGGGTCCTGTGCCTGAGTCAGGGCAGACCAAGGGTAAGGATCCCACTCTCAACCTTCGATGGGGCTCTGTTGGTGCCAGCACCGGAGGTTAGGAGTTTGGGAGTGCTCCTGGATTCCTTCCTTGACAATAAGGACCAGGTAGCAGCCATTGCCAAGTCAGCCTTTTATCATCTTCGGCTGATTGGGCAGCTGGTTCCCTTCCTTGAATGCAATGACTTGGCAACGGTGGTCCATGCGATGGTCACCTCAAGGTTGGACTACTGTAATGCTCTCTACATGGGGCTGCCCTTATCGCAAATTCGGAAGCTACAGCTGGTGTAAAATGCTGCAGCCAGGCTGTTGATGGGCTTCCCAATATGGGAGCACATTCAACCTGTGCTGAAGGCATTGCACTGGCTACTGATAGCATAGTAAATTAGCTTTAAGGTGCTGGTTCTTACCTTTAAAGCCCCTTATGGTCAGGGACCTACATACCTGAGGGACCACCTTTCCCCACATGTTCCCCAGAGAGCACTGC
>NW_015164703.1:143882-144093 GCF_001447785.1 Gekko japonicus
AGCCTCTGCCTAGGGAGCAGCTGACATCATTCTTCTCTCCCAACTGAAAATTCCAACTGCCTTGCGGGGGTGGGGGTGAGTTTGAGGTGTGGAATGGAGTGTAGTCCAATCAGCTTCCATATGTAAATGACCTTGGAACGCTGGCCGGGACTGCACAAAGCAGCCAATGAACCCAGCCAGTGTCTTCCGAGTGGCAGTTTTTTCGGCCTAA
>NW_015164703.1:144306-183099 GCF_001447785.1 Gekko japonicus
TGCAGGAGCATAGCCAAAAGATAGCCCTACAACATACCCGAAAGATGGTCATCCAGCTTCCGCTTGAAAACGTCCAGCGAAGGAGCATCCACCACCTCCCAAGGCAGTCTGTTCCACTGCTCAACCACTCTTACAGTTAGGAAGTTTCTCCTAATATTTAGCTGGTAACGACTCCCTTGTAATTTCCACCCATTAGATCTAGTCTTGCAATCCAGAGCAAGAGAGAATAGATCTGCTCCGTCTTCTACATGACAGCCCTTCAAATACTTGAAAACTGCAATCATGTCCCCTCTAAGCCTTCTCTTTCCCAGGCTAAACATACCCAACTCTTTCAGCCTTTCCTCATAAGACATGGATAATAAATAAATAAATAATATATTTATATGTGTCTTAATGTTTTTTGTTGTTTGCCACCTACAGGACCCCTAAGTTGGGTGGGAAGGTGACATGAAAAAAATGTAATAAAATAATTAATCAAAAAAGGTGTTTTTTTAAATGGAAAGCAAAATTGGTTTTTTTAGATATCAACATTTTAATAAACAGGGTTTCAGAAGTGCCCTGCTTTTAGGAGGCACTGTGTTAGCATCATGGAAGAAATGGCAGCTTCCACAAACCTGTGAGAATGTCCTGCAGATCTCAACATTTCACATTTTGGCAACCAAGGTGAAATATTGTTTTCACCTCAGCTGTCTATCACAGCCCTTGCAGCTTTCTGTGGCCTTCAATACCAACAGTTATGTCCCCTCCTTCCATCTTTATTTAAACTGAGTCCAGGCAATGAACACGCTACAGAATTGGGGCAGCTAATCTGATTAGCTATCTGTTATAGAGAAATATTCCTTTATCATTGTTATCCTGTCCTTCCTCCAAAGAGCTCACTGCAGTGTACACGGTTCTCCCTATGTGCTAGGTTAAGCTGAAAGAGAAGCTCAGTGTCACTCATATCTGAACTGGTATTTGAACCCTAGCCTCCCCAACTTTCAGTCCAATACTCGAATCACCATTCAGCATCTTCTAGTGCTTCATCCTGTTTAGGCTAAGACTGCAAAGTAATTGATTGCAATCACTTTGGAGGAAGAGGATCTGACACATCTCAATAGGCTAAGGATTGCACGTGTAGCCATTGCACCCTTTGAAATAAGTCTTTCTCTCTTTAAATGAAATAAATATAAATACATCCCCTGCTAATGGTGTAATAAAAAGTTAATTACTTGTAGCAGTTGCTGGGAATTGAGGTCTGTGATGGACTGTCAAGAGATAATGCCTAACAGTGTCTGAGAACCTTTGGGTGACAGGCTGTTCAAACGTAATTCTGTGGAGAAAGTCAGTTAAGAAATGACAGCTGGGGACTGACAGTTGAAGAAGAGACAGTTAAACACTGACTGTGGACTGGGAAAGAGGCAAAAGGAGTGAGAGGATCAGAGAGGATCTCCATTGAAGCCAAAAATGGAAATTGTTTCTAGTTAGAGAAGTAATCTCTGCCCAATGAAAAGGGAGATAGCTCTTAAAAGAGGTGTGATCCCTGGTCTGTGTATATAGAAGGATTTTGGGGACTTGGTTGTGTGTTCTTGACTTCTAGACTTTAAGAGTCAGTGAAACTCAGAAACCTATGCTTGAGTGTTTAAGCAGAAACTGAAAAGAAAGCCTCTCTTCTCAAAGTTTTAAAAGACTGTTTTGAATAGCAGAAACACTTACTTTTTGGCAACAAATTATCTGGAGTTAGTGTGATTATAAAGTTCCCTCTGTTTTATTATTGGTTCACCTCATATATCCTACCCCTAATTCCACCTCACCTTTTCTCCTCTAAGTTAAGTAAAACATTTTGTTAGTTTTGAACTTTCAAAAGCCTCCCATATGCCATTTCAGAAGATGAATATAAGAAGGTGATTTTGTCTCTTCCCTCAGTTCCCTGGGCTGGTCCAGCATCAATATGCACTTTAGAGATTGTTTGCAAGTGGATTTTGCTGTTTCACACAGTAAAATCCAGTTGCAAAGTGCAGTGAAAGTGCATTATTCATTGTGTGTGAATTACAAAATGCGGTCTATACAGTCATCATTAGGGCTTCTATCCCTAGAGCTCTAAAAGAAGGAACATAATGTGAGAACTTAAATAAATGATGCATTGCATTTGTTGGAATGTGAACAATATTTTATATCAATTATTGCTAAATATTGTTAAAATATACCATCCATGAAATTTATTCAGTTAAGTTGCTTTTTTTGCAGTTATGATACATCTCTTCTTTCCCCCCAAGTACCAATGCGATCCTTAGCAGAGTTATGTTTTCCCAAGCCCATTGATTTCTATGGGAAAGTGTATTGGACCTCAGTGTTATCCCATACAAAGTAGAGGCACATTTGCAAGCATGGAAAAATATGTTTTCATATGCTTGTGCAATGTGGAGGAAGATTGGTACTGGTAGAAGGACTGGTGATCCTTCAGAGAACCTTATACGATATGACTGGTCTTTTCCTCAACGATCACACAGTAAGTATCAGAGGGATCTCAAGATTCATAAAATTAGGGTTCCTTAGAGGTTAAGACACTGAGCTGCAGACCAGAATGTCTGTAGATCAGCAGTTCAAGATCCTAGTGCTGTGTGACGGAGTGAGCTCCCATCTTTGGCCCCAGCTCCTGCCAACCTAGCAGTTCAAAAGCAAGAAACTGCAACTAGATAAATAGATACCACTTTGGTGGGAAGGTAACAGCATTCCATGTGCCTCAGCACTGAGTCATGCTAGCCACATGACCACAGAAATGTCTTCGGACACTGCTGGCTCTTTAGCTTGGAAATGGAAATGAGCACCACCCCCTAGAGTCGGATTCGACTGGCTTTCGAACAAGGGAAACCTAAGAACAGTATCTGAAAGCAGTGAGCTAGAGGATCTCTGAGGCCTCTGTCAGTTTTCTAATTCTATACATTGCTCTGTAAATGACTATCAGATTTTCAAAGGAGTTTGGCTTTCCAAGAGCTACAAAACAAAGGCTATTTCCATAGTTATCTCCTCCAACCAGATTTCTGAAACTGATCGACATGCTGAGTAAATTAAATATGAGCTTTAAAACCTGGCCCATAGCAGGTGCTGCGTTTAAAGACAGGTTGCTTTGTATTTGTCTTATTCCATCCTGCTGTTATTCCTTGAGCTCTGATTCAGTCACTGCAAGGATTCTCTAATCCAGCTCAAATGCCATGTAACATGCTCTGTTCCAGCACATCGCAAGGACTTCCAGGAGATGCATAGCTGATATAGAAGATGCAGGCAAAGGAGGATGAAAAGATTTCAAATGCCATGCCTAATTTTCACTCCTTAACTCCTTCTGTGCCTCTGCTACGATGATTCCACATCCCTCTGAGAAGTACTTCATTATCTTTTGAGCAGAAGGATCTAAGCTGACTCCTCTGAAATCTTTTGCTGCAATATTATTTTCTGTTGAGCAGGAAATTATTTCTCCACAACCAAAATATTACTTGGTTCTTTTCTAAACCATAAGAAGAATTGTGGAGATGCTCCAGTTTAGCACTCCAGTTCCAGTCAAGCACTTCCATGTTCATGCATATTTCCATCCCTTGATCAACAGATCAACTCAGCGTCAACAAAGGACCTGCATGTCCTAACTAGAAATCCCTAATCAACAACCTCAGATATGCAGACAATACCACTCTGATGGCAGAAAGTGAAGAGGACCTAAAGAGCTTCCTGCTCAGGGTAAAAGAGGAAAGCGCAAAAGTGGGCTTGAAGCTCAACATCAAAAAAACTAAGATCATGGCATCTGGCCCCATCACTCCTTGGCAAATAGAAGGGGAAGTCGTGGAAGTAGTGACAGACTTCACATTCCTGGGATCCCAGATCACCGCAGACGTTGTGTACCAGTAAACCATGCTGATCACTACACCAGGATCAGAGGTTTCTACATGCATCTAACCCACTACACTTCACCAGTACAGCCCACTCAAACATTCTGTGAGAGCCAACCACGGTTGAGCAATCAAGCAATGAATGATCAAAACATATACATGCATGTATGAACTGGCCGTTGCAGAGGAAAGTTCAACTGGTTTCACAGCTGAGTTAGAGGCTACAAACGAAAAGTTTTGAGTACAAAACAACTTCAGGGGGAGCCTGATTACTTAGATCTATGGAGATATGCCCTCTCCGTTATAGCTCCACAAGGGAAGTGACTAGAGACTTACTTAAAAAAAAAATGAAAGCAGGGAATTCTGAGAACCTGTACAGATCTTTCAGAAACACCCAATCCTTGCTGTAAACATACCTCAGTTCTCACCACCCCTTTCTAATACTCCAGCAGCACTGAGAGTTACCTGGCTGGAATGTGATCACCCATCCCCAAATCTCTAAGGGATATATATATACAATACACACACACACCACTATATTGATATATCAATGTTTTAGTGCCTTTTTAAAAAAGTAAAAACTGAAACCACTCATCTTTGGTGTGGGGAGTGGTTTGATGATATTGAAAAGTGGGCTGAAGATGGGTGGGATTGGGTGAGACAAAGAAAACAGAGATATTATGCATGGAGGGGGGAAGCCAACTCAAATTCAGCTTCCAGGAAAAGATCAGGCTAAAAATTGTTTCAAAAGAACTGGGGGGGAGAGAAACCACAAAAAAAGAAGCAAAACCTAAAGACACAAAATTATATGCAGAAATTGGGGACATGAATCAAAGCATTATGGGGACAGAGCCAGCATGGGGGGAAATGCAAAAAAGCCCATAGAGATTTGGGGATGTGAAAAGTCCTTAGACATATGTTGTGATTTCAGCTCTAAGACTTTTATTTGGTGCAGAACAACTTTAACCGGCTTGCAGGCCGGCTTATATCCCCAAAGTAACCCACACCCCAACACACATGACACCCGTGATTGGCCTATCTACATTGATTGCATTATTACCTCGGATCCCAGTTCCCCGATTGGAAGGGAGCCAGGATCCTACTGTCCATTGTCCTCAAGAACGAAGCTGAGACACTTCGCCCAGCCATGTGGTGGACCACCTGGAACCGGTATGAGCACATGGCTGGCCTAGACCCATGTTCTGCGATGGGTACATTACAGGATGGGTGATCACATCCCAGCCAGGTAACTCCCAGTGCTGCTGGAGTATTAGAAAGGGGCAGAGGGAACTGAGGTATGTTTGCAGCAGGGACTGGGTGTTTCTGAAAGATCTGTCAGAGGTAGGTAAACTAGTAACTCAGGTTGTCCTTGGCAGCTAGAGATAATGAAGCTGCTCCAATAGAGGCCAAGAAATCAAAGGACCAGATAGGAGAGTTCAGAGGAGGGAGCCATAGATCTAAGGTACTTTGGGTGACCACTGTTCACACTGCAGCCAACAAATGAAAACTGCTTCAATTTCCACCATGGTTCTCTGTGTTTACTTGTTCTTTGCACCCAAAATACATGGGGCAAACTGTTCCACACAGTAGCTGGTACAAACTAATGGATTGCTAAAACCATGACCGGGCCAAGGCAATTTCAGACAGCCTCAATGAGTTAATTCTCTCCTAAGGAACAACTCCTGCTCCCCCTCTCCCAATTGTCTTCTAGAAGTATAGCAGTGTTTCATGTGGTACATCCATTCTCAAACTTACACTATAAAGTGAACTCTGTGGTGGTGAACACAATGAAAGAAGAAGTTTCCCCTCTGGAGATTTTACATCTTCAAATTACATGCTGATAAAATTTCTCTTGGGCTTGCAATCTTTGCAGGAGGGGAAAAAAAGATGTTTTAAATCCTATCTCCATCAGCCTTAGACACACACACTCCTCCGTCTCCAAGGAGACGCCAAGATTTCTACACTTGTACAGATTCCTCCAAAGAGATTGGCTGTATTGCCAGCGGAATCAACAGCAGCAAAAGGTGGGAATGGACCACCATCTCATGGGCTGAACAGCAGCCAAGCCCTATTAACACTCCAGTCACTCAGTCTTGCCTTATGCTCAGCAGTGGTCATTGGAAGCTCATTTTCAGCTGTGAGAGATGCCATTTGATCAAATTGCAGCTTTCCCAGGTAAAAATAGATGCCTAATGATTCAAGGTCCGATCACATTGTACAAAGGGTTTTTCTCTCAAGCGAGGACTTTTCTAAAACGGGTAAAATGCCCTTTTTTGAATAGTTTCCCTGGAAGATTAAGCCTGATGTTGCCAGAGGCTGGAAGGGTATGTTTTTGATTCAGGGGAGAGAAGGAGAGATGGACTGAAAGGATGGAAATTGGTTTGGCCCTTATTATCAGCATAACGGATGCCAATCTTTTTGTTGAATGGTGTGGGATGAAAGGTAGTGGAGGAGGGGGAAAGTGTTGATCCCAAAGCACATGTAAGCTTTTCAGAATTGTATCTATCAAAGGCTTTTACAGAAAGCAGACACATGTACACATACACATGTACAACCCTGCAGAACCATCAGATTCCAAAGCAAACATTACCCATGAGAAATGTGGTTGGTCGATAGGATTCAATATAGATGGATATAGTGCTTCTCCCCAAATATATTTTATTCCGAAATATATATTTATGGCTGTATGTATCTCAGGGCCTGGCCCCCAGAAAAAATGCCTACAATGGGGCCAGGCACAGTTTCCCTCTGCGTGTGTGTTAAGTACCATCAAGCTGCTGCTGATTTATGAAAAAGGTGTCCTTTGGGGTGTTAGCCAATCCCAGTATAGTTAATGACAGTTTTCTTTTTTAGTTCATAGTTTGGGGGAGGATTTTCTAAAGCCACTTTTGCTGCAAAGGAAAGCACCACTGTTCACAGAACGGATCCATGGGATGCAACCCATAATTATTAGGAAAATATAGATACAAAAATTATGACGGTGGTGGTGAAATGTGGATGCGTATTTGTCCATTTACAATTTGGTATCTACAGAATTGGGATCCACTATGTAGATAGGTAAGCAGTAATTTTCCAGTTCTGTACTGTAGGTAGGATGAGAGGCAGAGACCTGAACTCATTTAGCAGTCCATTGTATAGAAAGCATCCCGGTTTCTATACATCCTATAAGGGGTTTATTTATTCTATCATTCCCATAAGTCAGAGATTTGGGGTTAGTTGTTTTATTTTGGTTTTTAACTGACTTTAAAAAAAAACTATTATTGTAAGCCACCTAGAACCATGAGGAAAGGCAGGGTTTAATTGTTTTAATTAATTAATCACCCGTAATATATCCAATATTCTTAGGCCAGCCATATCCTCTGTACCAGGGCAAAGTACAAGTATGATAAAAGAAGAGGGAAAGGAAGGCTCCTTTAGGTATACCTGTGCATTTTTGTGTGTCAGTTTAATAGCCAGAGTTTGGGATGCCTGAATACCCACTTGTTCAAGTCACATTCTGCTTGCTGGCTGTGAGCATGACCCAACATTTTGTTGAGCAGTTCAGCTCTCATGAGTGGCTTGAGTCTATTTAGCAGTTTAGTTTCTGTGTTCAAACAATGCAAACAGAAATGTTTCATATATCCAGGGTCACACACAGTATAATGGAAGTCCTAGTTTCCTACATGTACACCACAGACCTGTCACTGCTATGCACCACTCTGCAGCCATTTATTTAAATAAAGAGAGACAAACCAGTCACTCAGTTCATCAAAAACTTTTTTTTAAAAAGTTTGTCTAAGTCCACATTATGAAAGCTGTTTTGTGGAAGTTCATTTTCATACACCCGTATGAGACTTGTCCCCCCTACACACAAACACTGTTACCTAACCCAACTAGTTTGTCTAAGTCCACATTATCAAAGCTGTTTTGTGCAAGTTCATTTTCATACACCCATATGAGAGTTGTCCCCCCCACACACACAAACACTGTTACCTAACCCAACTATCCATGAGCCTGGGGGGGAATTGATTTCTACAACCATCCAGATGCAAAATCTACTGCAAGGCAGAAGAAAATGAAACTCCACCAGCACACCTGTGCAGCCACAAATCTGTTTGGTAGCTGCTTGAGACAGACAGCAGCAAGGTAAGCTCCAAGATCAAGTCCAAGAGTGATTGGAGCTTTCGAAAATGACATGTTTTCCAGCCAAGTATTTTTGCCACAAACTCTGGAGCACTGCAGAGACAATGTTTTGTCTCAAAGATGCCAGCAAAACATCAAAACTGTGCAAAATCATGTTCCCACAGTTTCCATGGACATTCTTGCCATGAAGTAGCAAGTATTTTCATCTCCAGCCAAATGTTATTCTGGGAGAGATGAAGAAGGCCGTTTGCATCACAGGAAGACCCAGATGGGTGGATTTTGGCTATGTGAAGCAATGCTCCCTCTAAGCTGTGGAGTCCTGTGAGCAAAAATTCTACTTTATGAGCTACTGGCATTAAAGTTATGAGCAAGTGATTTGGCTACTGCAGAAATTAGTTTGCTTTGAAGCTATCCTTCTTGAGCTAAGACAAAAATGTGTGAGCCGGAAGCTACAAAACTGTGAGCAAGCTCACACTAACTCAGCTTAGGGGGAACACTGCTGTGAAGTACACAGGAATACAGGGCTTAGATATGGATCAGATATAGTGGCCATGTCATCATGTCCTTTTTTCCCCACACAAAACCAAATCTGCTCGCTTTTCTCGTCACGCCTTCTTCTTTTGTTTCTCTGAATGTTGTTCTGGGGGCAAATGTGATTTTGGAAATTCTGCGCTGATTTGGATAGCCCAGGCTAACCTGATCTTGCCCAATCTCAAAAATTAAGCAGAGTTGACCTGGCTACTATGTGTATGGGAGACCACCAAGGAAATCCAGGATCGCTCCACAGAGTCAGGTAATGGCAAACCACCTCTGAACAGCTCTTGCCTTGACAATCCTATGGAGGTCTCTATAAGTCAGCTGTGGTGGCACCTACACACACAAATACAGAGAAGAGTAAAACCCCTCTTATCTGCAGGACTAACAATGCCATCCTAACCAGATTTACACACTTCTTAGCCCATTGACTTTGCAGAGCTAAGTAGAGTTGCACCCAGGGCTCTTTTTTGTAGAAAAAGCCCAGCAGGAACTCATTAGTATATTAGGCCATGCGTGATTTTGGAAATTCTGCGTTGATTTGGATAGCCCAGGCTAACCTGACTGTTTGTCCGGAAACATTTGTTGAAGAGTTGACCTGGCTACTATGTGTATGGGAGACCACCAAGGAAATCCAGGATCGCTCCACAGAGTCAGGTAATGGCAAACCACCTCTGAACAGCTCTTGCCTTGACAATCCTATGGAGGTCTCTATAAGTCAGCTGTGGTGGCACCTACACACACAAATACAGAGAAGAGTAAAACCCCTCTTATCTGCAGGACTAACAATGCCATCCTAACCAGATTTACACACTTAGCCAACCGGAACTCCGTTCCGGTGCGTTCCTGCCGCAAAATAGCCCTGGTTGCACCCCTCTAAGCTCAAGGAAGCCAATGGCGTTAGAAGGGTATAATTCTGCTTAGGATGGCAATGTAAAACAAGGGACATTTTATTAATCCACTTTTTGCTTTGTTTTCCTAGCAGGTCCCCCTTGGGACTAACTAAATACACACACCCAGCATATGTTGATGTTAAGGAAATGTGCTCCACTGTCTACAGTGGAACAACCAAGATTTTATGCAATGACGCTGCTCAAATATGACTGAACATGTGATTATTAGTTATGGCAGGGCTGTCTCACTTTAATTTTTCTAAGACAAACTATTTTAATTTAGCTTAAAAATTTATTCTTCTATATGTTTTTAAATGAATTTCTTACTAATTTGTTTTTTAAGAGCTTAGAGAGAGATGAAATATTTTGTTAGTTGATATAGTTCAGTTCCAAATAACACTACCAAAATAAACACTGAACTTCCTAGGAAGTAAACATCCAAAATCACTCAAATAATCAAGATGCATCAAGACGTGTAGCCCTGTTAGTCTGTCTGTAGCAGCAGAAAAGAGCAAGAGTCTTTTCTGCTTTGCCAAACTAGTCCCGTAGCACCTTAAAGACTAACAAAAGTTGTGGAAGGGTAGGAGCTTTCCGAAGAAGTGAGCAGTGACTCACGAAAGCTCATACCCTGCCACAAATGTTGTTAAAAATCAAGATACAATAGAGAACTGCCTTTGGTATCATGGACAGAAGAAAAAATTAAAAACTAAAGTCAAACAGCAGTGTCATCACATATGCCTTTTTAAATTAGAATCAGCCCAGTTGCCCAGTTGCCATAAAGCCCAGTTGCCCAGTTGCCATAAAGTAGTCAACAATCTTTGGGGCTAAAGGTATAGTAAAAGAGGTGGGGAATGTAAAAGTTACTTGGTGGGATGACAGAATATACTGGAATCTGCTAAGTGGGACAGACACAGTAAGTCTTCTATATGTTTTTAAATGAATTTCTTACTAATTTGTTTTTTAAGAGCTTAGAGAGAGATGAAATATTTTGTTAGTTGATATAGTTCAGTTCCAAATAACACTACCAAAATAAACACTGAACTTCCTAGGAAGTAAACATCCAAAATCACTCAAATAATCAAGATGCATCAAGACGTGTAGCCCTGTTAGTCTGTCTGTAGCAGCAGAAAAGAGCAAGAGTCTTTTCTGCTTTGCCAAACTAGTCCCGTAGCACCTTAAAGACTAACAAAAGTTGTGGAAGGGTAGGAGCTTTCCGAAGAAGTGAGCAGTGACTCACGAAAGCTCATACCCTGCCACAAATGTTGTTAAAAATCAAGATACAATAGAGAACTGCCTTTGGTATCATGGACAGAAGAAAAAATTAAAAACTAAAGTCAAACAGCAGTGTCATCACATATGCCTTTTTAAATTAGAATCAGCCCAGTTGCCCAGTTGCCATAAAGCCCAGTTGCCCAGTTGCCATAAAGTAGTCAACAATCTTTGGGGCTAAAGGTATAGTAAAAGAGGTGGGGAATGTAAAAGTTACTTGATGGGATGACAGAATATACTGGAATCTGCTAAGTGGGACAGACACAGTAAGTTGTTGAAGATTTAATTAGGCTGTAGAAAACCTTCATCTTTAGTTTTTTTAAAAAATTCTCTCTCTCTTAGCAGAGAACAGGCAGGAGGGGGCAAGTCAGGTCAATGGTTCTCCAGCCTGCCCCAGTAACACTTTAGACATGATAATGGCCTCCCCTGGCCGGAGACAATGAAATAGTCAATTCACACCTCCAACTAGAAGCTGACACATAGCAGGGAAGAGAGATTGAAGGTCTTGATGTCAGAAGGTCTCTTTCTGGGTATTTCAGGAAAGGTTTCTTTGACCCATGAAAGGAGACAGAAATAATAAAACATCTCGTTGACACAGAAAGGGAAGCTCTCTGTGCAGGGGTCGGTTCATAGAAAAAGAGCTAGGGGAACTCATTAGCATAACTCATTAGCATCTTTGCCACATGGAGGGCTGCAGGCCTGAACAATGGGAAGCTCTGAGAACACTCTAACCTCTAAGTTAAAGAGCCTGCCTCAGAATAACAGCTGCTAGGGCACATACAGAGTGAGGAACAGGAATTACGAGGCTGCATCTTTCTTTTGGATTCCTTGCTCAGTCTGTTGCTGTGCTGAAAGGATGCATGCAGACATTTTCTTTTTAATGAACATTTTGTAATTTTTATAAGTTTTAATGCTGATATTTGTTCTCTGTACCACATAGTCCTCCACCTTCTGAACATGCTATTTAAAACAGGTACCAGGAGAAGGGGGCAGTCAGTTGGCAAATAGCTAAGCCCCCAGGGTTGTGCAAACACAGTAAGCTGTCCCTTTGGTAACCAGACACTGGGTAGTGGGCAGAACAGTAACACAGGGAAAGAAAGCTGAGAGCCATGGTCCTCTCAGTGGGGAATCCCTACAAAGGCCGGGTGGCGGTAGTGGTCTACTGAATGAGGGAGAGAAAATTCCTTCAAGGATCAAGAAAGCCAGCAAAGTGGTGCAAAGCCAGAAGATTAATTGGACATTACTAACAGTTTAATTTACCAGTTTATATATCACTCAGCTTTCTCTTTCTCCCGCTGTCTACCCTTCCCATTTTTTTCTTTTAAGCGAAATACCTCCCCTTTTTAGGGGAGCTAATAAAATCTTTACAAAAAAAAAAAGAAAGAAAGCCAGCAAAGTGGTGCAAAGCCAGACAGAGACTTGGATGGCCACTGATGCCTCGATGGGTTGGAGGCAAAACACAGCACTGCCTGTGGGTCAGTGAGGCTTCCCCCCCCCCATGCATGTTTTTTTCATCAGAGCAGAGGAGGCACTATGGTCTTTGCTCGTATGGGTCTCCCACCCCTCTGTTCTGGGTAAGAGCTCTTGGATCTTTAGCTTTGAAAAGTGGGAACAACTCATTATGCTTTCAATACCTGAAGAAACTAATTTTTGTGTAACTTTAGGGTGTTTTGTTTTGTTTTCAGATCTAACAGCTTTAGGCTTTGCTAACATAAATTATTGCAAAAGCAACATGAGTGAAGTATAGTGCAACCAGCTCCTGTTTGAACAACTGATTGACTGTTAAGAAGATAGATGGCAGAATAAAAGCACCTAGCTAAGGTGAGTTAGAATTTTGTCTCCCGCAGCAAATGTTCTGTTTGAATCTCTAGCATTCCTAGATTCAATTTTTCATAGGAAAGTGAGCCAGCACTGAAATGTGTTGGGAAAGGAATGTTAGAAAGAGTACCACAAAAACAGGAGAGGGGCAAGACTGGAATTGTTTTTGTCCGCTGGACTTGCCAACTTTTGACTTCAGAAGGATTGTGTCTCTTGGTATCATCAGGTGGGCAGAGACAGTAAGGGAAGGATCTGTTGTGTCAAGGAGACAACCTGGTGTGATATGGTCAGGTGACTATCAAATGCCAGCCTGATGAATCTGTCAGATATGGTAGAGCCTGGCAAAATACAGAGGCGGGATTTTTTTTCAGCTTCCCCTCTACCCTTCTGTATTTGATATTTACCAAAAATGGCTTACATTCCAGTGCATTTCATTAGTTCTTTGCTTAATCTAATTGTTTAATGGCGTGTGACACACAGTTGTAATAGCAGTGTCGCATTATAATCATTTAATGTTGTGTTAACATGAAAATCAAAGTATTTAAGATGGAGATTAATCCCAGGCTTTGCTCAGCCCTGGCCTGTGCTTGTCTCCCACTTCTCATTGATGTGAGGAAGACTCTCAAGTATGAAGGCCTTCATCTTCAGCCTGGTTCCTCCTTCTACCCATTTCCTTTCAGATGGTGGAACACCCTGGGATATGAACATTCATGGCCTCCAGTATGGCTGATCTTGCATTGTCCTCTCAAGAGGCCTCTTTCCTTGGATCCTGCAGAGCTGAAGGAGTTGCCAGTGGTGTTCAGAGCTCAGCAGGTCTTCAAGCTTGCTAGACAGTTGAGTCATCTGTACAGCACAGAGGAATCTGATACTCAAGAAATTCCAGAGATGCTGCATTCTGTGCAGGGCAGATGTTGAAGACTGGAGTGAAAAAATTTCCTCTGTCTTTAATTTGACAAAATGTGGAGATAGGTGGCAACATTTGAAGCTGTTGACAGGAAAGGAAGAAGGTAAACACGAGGGCTAAATAGTTGTATAGGAGGAGGACCTGGGGAGCAGGATGGGTGAAAGTAGATCAAAATAAGCAGTCTGTTTCATGCCTTACATTTTTCCCCTGCATGGTGATGACCTCCAGATATAATAAAGTATGGAAACTGTCATTATGACGTATGGTGCAAGAGTTTATTTTGCTGAGGCCGAATGCATCAGGAAGCTGCTGAGAGTGTCGTCAATATCCCAAACTATGTATCCATAACAAAATAAATTTTTGCACCAAGCGTCATACTGGTTATAGCGGCTTTAAATTATACAACACAAGCTTAAAGCCCAAGTATGCTTAATGACTTTGGCCATATACATATTTTCCACACCTAATGGTTTTTGTCCCCTATCATCTTGAAAATCCATCCCATGACAAGCTTTAAATTATGGGAAGAAGGTGGAGAAAGTCATGTTGAAATGTTAAAGCAAGTAACCTTGCATGTTTAGCTGTTTTGTGCTTCGAAGTGGATGCCTTCTTGCAATTGCTCAGCCTCACCTGACACCTCAAGGTCATGTGTGTGCACCACTGACATCTTTGAATAATGAGTCAAACTATTGACATTTTACTACATTAGTTACAATTTACAAGGGTTGAGCACTGACTTCTGAGTAAATATTGATGCAGGCTATTTCTCATTTCAAACGGAATAACTGGTTAAGTTACTATTTCTCGAATTTTGCAAACCAAGCAATATGTACCATGTATTAACCATTTTCTACGGCAGTACTAGGAATGACTTGCTATCTTATTAGGAAAATACTATTGCTTTAGAACCGCAGTATCCACTGGCCTCTTCATGTGTAATCTTTAGATCTTTCTGTGAAGACCCACTGGAGGGATATCCTGTAAAGTAAATAGGCCTGGTTTAGGCTTGCCAACCTCTAGGTGAGTGAAGCAACCCGAGCTGCAGGTAGTTAGCAATCTGTATGTATTGAATGTTATTGCTTATTGAATGTAATGAATATTTATACCTGACTAGGATGAAATAATGATACACTATGCACTTTACTAAATGATGACCATAAACAGAACACATTAGTTTGCTAAATGGTTTTTGCAGTCTATATTTTTTTGTTACTAGAACTTAATTATGTATTTTTTAAAAAATATTACACTTCTCCTGGAGAAAACGACTGCTTTGGAAGGTGGACTGCATGGCATGATACCCTCCAGTGTCTCTCTTCTCCCTAAACCCCATTCTCCCAGGCTCCACCATCCAATCTCCAGGTATTTCTGAACCTGGAGTGGGCAACCTTAGCCTGGTTCAAATCAGATGGTGCAAAACAATGGCAATCAGAAGATCATGTAATTTAGGGAGTGATGAGGAAGGGCCATGGCTCAGTTATAAAGGATCTGCTTTGCATACACAAAGTCCCAGGTAGGGGTGTGCATTCAGATCTTCCCGAGCCAAAAACATACCCAAAAATATTTTATCCATATGTTTGAAGATGAAGCTCAAATACTTTGGCCACCAAATGAGAAGGGAGCACTCACTGGAGAAGACCCTGATGCTGGGAAAGATTGAAGGTCAAAGAAGAAGGATGAGATGGTTAGACAGTGTTATTGAGGCAACAAACATGAAATTAAGCAAACTCCGGAGCACGACGGAAGACAGGAGGGCCTGGCGTCCATTGGGTCGTGAAGAGTCAGACTCGACTGTGCGACTGAACAACAAAAATGTTTGAGTATATTTCGGCAACCCGAAAGTATCCAGGATTTTTTGGGGAAAACAGGGGGGGGGGATTGTTGCGTACTGGGTTCGACACATAGAAAAGCTGGACACTATGTGATTAACACCTCATTGTTTATTGGTACACAACACAACAACACTTTACCAGTCGGGACAGCCAACTATATACAGTCCCTGGGGCACACCCACCAGTCCCATTGGAAGGTTTGAACTTCCCACCACAGTTCCTATAGGTGCTAACTGGGAGGCTCAGGATCCTAGTCCCTATTGTTCTTTTGGACCCAAGCTTGGATTGCAAACCACTAGCGCCTAGTAGCGGTCAGTGGACATAACAGGGATCTTGAAAAAAATCCCAGATATTTTTGGAACCAGGAAGATCGGGGAAAATAGCTTAGAGGAGAGGAGGCTGCTCTCTGCCTCTCAGCTGGTTCTCCCCACAAAAAAATCAAGATATTTTTGGGAACCAGGAAGATCGGGGGAAATAGCTTAGAGGAGAGGAGGCTGCTCTCTGCCTCTCAGCTGGTTCTCCCCACTTCTCCTGCAGTCCCTTTAAACTGCAGGGGAAACAGCTGAGAGGCAGAGAGACTGCTCTCAGCTGTTCCCCCCCTCTTCTTCTGTTGTCATGTGGTCGTCCCAAAGGCAGATTTTTATTTTTCTCCCTCTGCCACTTGGGGCAGCAGCAGGAAGCAGCGGTTGCCAGCAACAGGTCTCCCTCCACAGCAGGAGACATGACAACTCTACCTATGACGTGTTTACTTTTCTCTCCCTTGCCCCATGTGCCACTCCAGCCACTAAGACCTCTTGTTGATGTTGCTCAACCAGCTAGGGCCTGGCCCATCCAGCCACTCAAGTGTTGTTTCATGTGCACTTCAGTGAAATGTCTTGGGTTAAAAACTAAGGTCTAAACAAGTCAATGGCATATCGATAACTGGATAGGATGCTCAACTATATTAACCAGTTGCCACAGCACTTTTCACATTATAGAAACTGGAAAGAACATGCTGGATTAATAAGAGTGTGCAGGATATTGTTTACAGAACATTCTAAAAGGAACACGGTCTTTCTGGAGAATCCTGTTCTTTTTTTTACTGCTCCCATTCATTTCAGTAGACCTTGTGCAGGATTCCTGAGGGACTCTAGAATTGACAGCAGCCAAAACAACTGCCATAGTCAAGTTACTCTTTTCTATTTCTGTATTTTTATGCTTAAAACACAGAACAGTCATGAGTGACAAGAGTGTAGTCCCCTATCTCAGAACACTGCTAGAAGGCAGCTGACCTAGTATTTTATCAAATGTCTCTGGTGTGTATGTTACACAGTAATGGTAGTTTCAGAGGGTAGCCATGTTGGTCTGCAGTGGAATAGCTCAGTTCAAGTCCAGGAGCCCAACAAGATTTTCGGGGTAGAAGCTTTCAAGGAGCCCAACAAGATAATTCAGGGTAGAAGCTTTCAAGAGTCAAAGCTCCCTTTGTCAGAAATGAGTTGGAATGGAGATATCCTTTCTGTGATATAAGGACTCAGAGATCTCCATGGTAATGGCCGTGGATCAATTTCACATTTGATCCACCTAGATTGTAGAAAAGCGGTGATAGGTAAAGGACTTTTTTGAGATACGTTGTGGAGCCAGGCCTATGACAACAAGCCTGGCAAGAAGCTGAGGAGTGAACAGGGAAAAGGAAGTACTTCTTCACCCAAAGAGTGAGTAACACATGGAATTCACTGCCACAGGAGGTGGTGGTGGCTACAAGCATGGACGGTTTCAAGAGGGAATTAGATAAACATATGGAGCAGAGGTCCATCAGTGGCTATTAGCCACAAGGTATAGATAGGAACTCTGGGGCAAGGGATGCTCTGTATGCTTGGGTGCTTGGGAGTGGAGGAATAGTGGGAGAGCTTCTAGTGTCATTGTCCCCCCGGTGGACCTCTTGATGGCCCCTGGTATTTTTGGCTCTGTGTGACAGAGTGTTGGACTGGATGGGCCATTGGCCTGATCCAACATTGGCTTCTCTTATGTTCTTATAATTATACCTAAAATACTGAAATGGTAGGCTGCTGCTCATTTAAGAAAGGAGGAATTAAACTTCCTAGTGCAAACGCACTGCTCAAAGGTGGGATAATTCCACCATGTGCATTTGTACATGGCAGGAGTCCAGGGGATGGGCGGGGACATGGGGAGGTGCCTTCAGGTAATAGCATGATCTTGTTTCCAGGGAGAACCCAGAAGTGATATCACACCTCTAGGAATTCTTGGAAACTCTATGGTAAGACTAGAGAAATGTCCAGTGATTCCTGGAATGGAATGGACTGACATCACTTCTGGGTTTTCCCTGGAAACATCAAGATGCCACCTAATGGTGATTTTTTTAGATTCTTTTTCTCTCACTGGCCACGGAAGCAGCAGCAGGAAACAAGAGCCAGGGACAGGTGACTCCTTAGTCCCAGCAGGAAACTGGCAGCCCTAGCTAATACAAATATGACTTGCTCAGAGTACGTTGGGTGCCCTTTCCTCTTGCCAGACAGTATCTTGTTTGTCGCTCATTTTTTGCCATATTCTTAAGCATCAGTTGTTTGCTGCTTTATCACCCATGCACATAGCTCTGGCTAGCCTCCCCCCCCCCATCCTTTATCTGAAGAAGTGAGCGATGACTCACAAAAGCTCATACTTGTTTGCACATAGCTCTGGCTAGCCTCCCCCCCTCAACATCCTTTATCTGAAGAAGTGAGCAATGACTCACAAAAGCTCATACTCTGCCACATATTTTGTTAGTGTTTAAGGTGCTACTGGAGTCTGGACTCTTGCTCTTTTCTACTGGTACAGACAGACTAACACGGCTACCCATCTTGACCTTTATCTATAGAGATGTAAGTTACACCCTTTTAGAAGGTATTACACAGAAGTCAGACTGAAAGCCGGGGACCTTTCCCACACACCCAGGTTTCTCCTGATTTTCTTGGGAGTTGACCCATAAGCATTGGAATCAGTTTGAGCAGGGTTCTTCCTCATGTCTGTGCATTTTTACAGCTGTGGAGCAGTCATCATTGGTGTCATTATCGGTGACATCAGAGCACCCCCTTATTTTTGTTAACTGAAATCACTCATCTTGGTGGAGAGGGAGTGGTTTAAGGCTGGAGGTTGGTGGGACAAAAAAAACAACCAACAGAAACATTCTACACTCAGGTCAAACTGACTCAAAATCAGCTTCCAGAAAAAAATGTCAGGGTAAAAGGGGTCTCAAAAAAGCTGGACACCCCCTGGGGGGCATAAAAACTAAAGGCACAAAAATGCAGCATGGGACCAGAACTGATGGGGAGGAAACATGCAGAAAATCACACAGTGAATCAGATGCATCCAGCCCCACTCATTACCCCTACAGAGGGTTGCTAAGATCTGTTTCCTCGGTTTCATCCCAATGTCATAGGCATTGCCTGACTTCCCTGTTTAGAATGCAAGCCATCTCGTCTCGGAGAGCTGCCCATATGGTTTTGTGGGAGAATGCAAGCCAAAGAGCTGTTTGTACCAGAATACATGCAACTCTATTAAGTTGCATTCATTTGTAGTGTCAGCAAGCAAGCATCTGTCAGCTGAAGAATCAGTTCCAGTCCTCTTCAATTGACATCAGCCTTTTGTACACTCTGCTCCTCCATCCCTTACACAGCAAGTGAGTCCTTATGTTTACACATGGACACGCTGGTGTGGTTTGTGTGGTACCACCACTTGCCTATGGCTAAAATTGTAAAATAAGCCATCTCAAAAGCAGGGTGAGGTAGTGGTTAGAGCATCAGATTAGGATATGGGAGACCCAGGGCCAGTCACACACTCTTACAGGATGTTAAGGATGAAGTGGAAGGGAGGAGAACAAAGTAAATAAATAGCGGTGTGTCATCACTTCTGGGTTTTCCCTGGAAGTGATGTAACACCATTGCACCAACAGCTCTCCCCATGTCCCCACTCCACCCCACCCCAAGTCTACCTCCAGGTGCCAGCCATTACCTGGTAACCCTATCTAGGATTGATTTCCATTGAGTGAAAGCCATCACCAAAAAGGTCACAGATATGGTAGCTTTATAAGTTATAAACGGAGCCAGGAACACACCTCCCCCCCCCCACCTCCCTAGCATATAGCAGGACCTACCCCAATGCCAATGGGCATCCTTGGTAGGGTTGCCATCTCTCTGGCTTGGAAAATTCCTAGAGATTTAGGGGTGTTGCCCATGGAGGGGAGAATTTGAGGAGGGATTTCACCAAGACTCTATGGTATACCATAGAGTTCACCCTCTGAAGTTGTCATTCCTCCAGCAGAACTGATTTTTGTAGTCTGGAGATCAGTTGTAATTCTGGGGGAGCACCAGGCCTCATGAGGAGGTTGGGAACCCAAATCCATGGGTTGCTGCATCATCTGATTTGACATGTGAAGGCTCCCACATCCATGGTTTACTCCATACCCATGGCTCGTTTTTTCTGTTTCAGCCGGCATATAGAGCCTACACATCACACACATGATACATGGAAGCCTGATGGCATTGATAGCAGGACTACCATACTACATGGGCAGGGTGTGTGTGAATTACATTCCCCCTCTACCCATACCCCACCACATGTCAAGCTGATGTAATATCTAAGCCAGCCCTCCGACACCTGTGACCCCTCTCATTGTACCAAATGTCTGGGGCAGCAGTCTTATTCACCTTTACCCAGGAGTAAGTCTTATTCAGTTCAGTGGGATTTACTTACAAATAGGCCTGATTAAGATTGCATTGAGTTGTTTCAGTGCATATGAATGTTTAATGAGCTTAGAAGATTTTACATATAATTAACACCTTCCTTAAGAAAATAATAACTTCCATAAATTCCTCCTTTGCTCCTTTTAAGCAATCTGTTATGCACACAGTCATAGTAGATATGAGGGGGGGGAGGTTTCCTCCAGGATCACTTAAGAATTGTAAGGATGGTTGTTGTTTTTTTAAAAAAAACAAAAACAAACCCTTGTTGAATAAAGATAAATCCTAGGTAAGCAGAACTGGGTGACTCAGATGAGTGGTGTTTTTGGAGTGCTACCACTTTAAGAAAGCGCCATCTGCCACAGATATTTTTAACCAGAAAATTTTGTATTCTTGAAAGAAGCCCACATTATTTAAATGAAAGCTGTTGCCACAAACCATTATGCTTTGTTTTGTTTATAATATGCTGAGGTGGGGCCTATCAGCCCATGACCACCTATGTCTACGGACTTTATGATCACTGTGTGGAAGTCTAGGAAAACCCATGAGCAGAAAGACCCTCTGATGAGACTCCAAAGGAAGGAATACCAATTTTTATATATCTTTGGCACGCGTGTGGCATTGCAAGCCATAAAATGGTCACTATGTCTTCTTCCAGAGAGCCAGTGTGGTTTAGTAATTAGAACAGCAGGACTGGGGAGGCTGAGGTTCAAATCACTGTGCTGTGATTAAGTATACTGGATGGCTTTCAGCCTAACCTTCCTCACAGGGTTGTTGTGAGGATAAAGTGGGGACAGTAGAGCGGTCCCCGGCCCGAGGTGCAAAACATATGGGCTAAGACATAATAGACTGCTCATCTATCTAGCATTTATTCTAGCATGATTTTGCAGTATTGACCACACTGAAGCCTTATACAGCCTGGGACCAACCTCGAAGAGCATTACTCTCAAAAGATCAACACCTCCTGGTGGTCCCCGGCCCGAGGGATACCCGTCTTGCCTCAACCAGACCCAGGGCTTTTTCTGTCCTGGCCCCAGTCTGGTGGAACATGCTCCCTATTGAGACCAGGGCCCTGCGGGATCTTCTTCAATTCCGCAGGGCCTGCAAGACGGAGCTGTTCCACCAAGCCTTTGGTTGCGGCAGTGGGCGCCCATCTATGGTCTCCCTGAGGTTGCTGTCACCCATCAATCACCTGTATATTGACTACCGGAAACTGGCCTTTAACCCATTGTGCCATCAGACCAGAATTTTATAGCCAACTTACGCTTTTCCAAGCTGTACCCGTTGTTTTAATTGTTTTAATTGTTATAATGTTTTATTGTGTTTTAATGTTTTAAACTGAAATTGTATTTATTTCCTCTTAGTTTCCCACCCTGAGCCCGCCCACGGGATGGGTGGGATATAAATGCAAATAATAAATGAATAAATAAATAAATCACCCTCAGCTATGCTCACCTGCGGTGTGGTTCAGTGGCTTTCAAATGCTGTGAATCTATTGATTCAGCTGCTCCATTGTTCTCTTTTTTAAACAAATCGTATGAATTATTTGATGTTATCATATAGTTAGGAACCTCCCTCCACTTCACTGAGACATTGCAGCTGATTGATTAACATGTGCATCAGTCCATTAAAAATCAAGATTGTTAATGAGCTGTGACTGACAAATATAATTATCAAAAAAGCAAGAACTAAAGGGTATCCAACTCATATGTGCACTGCTATGAAACTGCTTTTGAAATGGGCTTTATTTGATAACCCCCCTGAAAAAAGATCTGATTTGTGCTGGCTCAGTTATTATACCAAAATATGGTTCAGCTAGTGATAGATGAATATCCAGATCATGCTTGGAATGTACAGATATACAGCTGAGTGATGCTTGTCTGCTCCTGCAGACAAGAGACCTTAAGGACTAGGCCCTGCAGCATCCCCACACACACACTTTAAAAACTTCCAGTTAACTGGCTGTGTCCAACCTTCTGTTCTGTGTTATTTCAGCTGGTCTTAATAATAGGTTTCTGGTATTAGATTGCTGGGTGATTGTAGTCTATGGCTTTTCACTTCAATCTTCACACCAACCATATAGTTAAGTTGGAGATCGTTTGAGCAGGAAGTCTGAATGGAGTGCCTAAGTTCAGCTTTTCTCTTTCATGTGTTTTTTTTCTCCTGGTATTGGCTGAAGGCCCTGACTTGGTTAGCCCAGCCCAGACTGATCTCATCAGACCTTGGAAGCTAAGCGGAGTCAGCCTTGGTTGGTACTTGGATAGGAGACAGGGGCCCTTTCTGCACTGACAGCTTGCTCAGAAGAATCTGAGGAGTCAAGCCTTAAGGGTTGACTTTGCAGTTGCTTTCTTCTGCCCCGTTCCCCCCCCCCCCCGGTTAATTTATTTCTGTATTCTGTATGCATTCTGCATCTATAAGCAGTTGGGGAGGTTGCCACCAGAAAGCTGAAACCAAGAAGAAGAAGAGGAAGACACCCCCCCCCAATCTTCAGGGCATCACCAACACACAGTCCCTCGGCTGCACAGGAGATTTTGGCAGAACACCCCCCCCAACCCACCTGTGTCTTCAGGAGGCAGCGGGGGATAGCAATGAGTATGGGGCCAGCCAGCGTGGAGGCAGCCAGCCCATGCATGTAGAGTATTAAAAAAACCCAATAAAACTATTGATGTGGGAGGGGAGAGCAGAAGAGGATCCTAGTTGATCGTTGCTGGCATTTTCCTCTGACAGGGCATGAGAGCACAGAGAATAGGACACTGTACCTTTAAGAGAAGGAAAGTAGGAAGTCACGCTGATACCCTAAAAATGCACACAAACACACCTGGTAGTTCAGTAAACTTTCTTCACCAATGATCAAAGTTTAACAATAAACTCATCCCTGAGTTTAAAACAAAAAAAGGAAAGAGGGGGTGAATCCAAGCCCACACAGACACATTTGGGATCGAGGAATCACCTAGTCATTTATAGTTACTGATTTATTCTTATGCTCTTTCTGGCTTTTTCAAAGTTTGCCTGAATGGGAGGGCACATCCTTGTTTGTCTTTGGAGAAGGAGGGAAAGAAAATAGAATGAAAATAGGGGTGGGGGGAATGGATGGAGATCAGTGAAGCTGTGTCAAGTAGTCTGCTTATTGTTCACTGCAAATTGGTAGCAGAGAGAGCAAAAGGTCTGTCACAGAACCACATCCAGGTAACCCGGAGCAATGCCATGGGGACTGTGGAGTCAGCCCTGAATGGCCATAAAACAATGCAGAAGGTCCCAAGTGAACCGATGTACAAGGAAAGTGGGAGCAGCATGCAGTGTAGAGGTATATTTCCCTTCTGACATGGCTGTGGTAAAACTGAGGGAAAAGATGTGCAGAATCTCCCAGGGTCTCCCCAAGCAAGGCCAGGGTCGCTTCATGGAGGCAGCAATAGCAAACCGTTTCTAAATGTCTCTTGTCTTGAAAACCCTCTGGGATCACTATAAGTCAGCTGTGACTTGACAGTTTAAAAAAAATGAATTAGCCCCAGGACCTATTTTCAGTGTCAGGTTTGAAGTTTGAATCCCATGAAGCATGACTATCCCATGAATAAAAAAGACTGGAGATGTACAGAACCCGTTTAGACAGTTCCCTTGTCTAATCAACTTCCTCAGAATTCCTCACTTGTTGCTTCCTAGCAAGAAACTGCAATTATACCTTGATGTTTTATCTTTAGGCAAAATGTTTGTGGTCATTTTACAAGATATTGCAATGGGTCCTGTTTGTAACTTTGACTGATCTCCATATCTGAATGAAACAGAGGTGTGAATCTTCTTTAGGAGCTGTTGCTATCTTATTGATTTTTAAAAGCAAGTTTCCTCAGCATTTTCTAAATATGTATCTCATGTGCAGGCCCTCCAATTTCTTCTTGTGTTTCACTTGAGGCAAAATTCTGTGACTACTTAGGATAAGAGACATCTTACTAATAATTTCTTTCAAGCCCTGGAATGTTGGCCTGGTAAAGACCCTTCAAATGTGGCTTGAATTTTGCTGTAGGCCAATTTCATAGCAATTCTACTTCCAGACAAATAGTCCATAGGATACTTTTAAGGGCTATGTTTCTTTTTTAAAAAATCAGGAATTTCTGGCTTGTGAGTTTGTAGCCTCTTATCTACTCCATCATGTCCAAGTTCAGCCAATATGGAATGTGAGTAGCTTATGTCAATCTAAGCACACCATTTGCATCAGGCATCCATACAGCCCCTTTATCTTACCATCAGAGGCTATTATTGATGTTATTTATTATGCTTTAATGACTAATTGGAATGTTAGATATTGGATTATGTATTTATTGTCTTGTTGCAACCTGCTCTGAGCCTGCTTACAGGGGAGGGAGGGCTAGAAGTCAGATGAATGAAATGAAAATGAAATGAGATGGCTGACCCACAGCAGAAGCTTCCAATAACCAGGTCTTAGCTATTTGAAAAAGATATTTTCACCTTAGCTCTCAAGTGATTCCTAATTGCAGCCATCACAGCAAACAGCCTGGCCATCTTCCTCCCCCACACAGGCACCAATATCCTCAACATGACAAGTTTATTCTTATACTTTTGGTATTTGGAACTGTGGAGCTTAAAACTTTCCAGCTTGGCTTTAGTCCTTACCTGGTAAAACATGGTGTAACTAAAGCATGTTTCTGCTCCCCCCCCCCCCCCATCTGCCGGCACCACTCGAGTGGCTTTGCCATTTCTCAGAGGCCTGCTTGACCTTGTTTAGTGGCTCCTTAATGAGGCTACTGATAAAATTTTCAGCATGACCCTCTCAAGTATGACAGGGCTCCACTCCTAATAGCCTCCTTGGTTTCCAAATGGCATACCGCTGATTCTCTACTCTTGACTCTATTCATTTTGACTTCTGTCCCCTCTCAATGCCCTGCCTAACTAACCTTGAGAAAAGTAATTATGCACTCACTATTGATTAGCCGGGATCCATATTTAATTATGTGTAACATGTTCCACTCCTGAAGTTTTAGCTCTTTGTTCTCCAGCGCATGTCAAGCCCGATCGCGGTGTGCTTTCAGCCATTACCGTAATGATCTTCACAGCTGTGCTGATTTGCTCTTTTCTTTGAGCTGCATCAGGAAGTCTTCTTTCCACACTTCTAGAAGAAGGTCATGTTTCTCTGTTTGGTACACAAACGAAGCCAATTGTTCCTTCTTAATGCTATTATTTTTAAAAAAATAAATTCTGATGGAAAACTCTTGTGTAATATACCAGAGGTGGATATCCAAGAAAATAACAATTGTTAGTTCAACCCCTGATTGCAGAGATGATCAGATCACATGTGCTAGAAGATCCCAAATTAGGAAGGTCCCTTTTTTATAACTACAGAAATGTCTGGTACTTAAAAGATTAGTATTTAGGAAGAGATGAAATTGATTCCCTGCTCCTCCACATGCAGCTGCTGGTGTGACCATGGGTCAGATAATAGTTCTTTCAGAGCTGTTCTCTCACAAGCAGTTCTCAAAAGAGCTCTCTCAGCCCCACCTACCTCACAGGGGGTCTGTTGTGGGAAGGGGAAGGGAAAGGAGATTGTAAACTGCTCTGAGACTCCAAGTGAAATTGACAAGCTTGTTTGCTGCATTTTTATTTCACTTATATTTGCCAGCCACGCATCCGAATTTCCTATTCTTTATCCTTCGTTTGGAAATTAGCTCTTCCTTATTTTTGTAAATTGTTCAGTTTATGATGAACTATGGTGCGATATTATGAAATCTGAACATGAAATACTGTTATTAGTTACACAGAAATGTGCTTAATATCTTCTACTCGAGGCATGTCATACTATAATTTATCATAAAAAACCAATTACAACAAGAAATGTGTACTTTATATCCATTGTACTTGGGAGTTTTTTTAATGCTAACGAGCACTTCATTTTAAAAACTGGAAGTATCCAAAAGAACTTTGTTTGGACATTCATTAAGAATCAGCTACATTTGTTTCTGCTAAATTTGAGGGACTATTAATTTCCATATGCTTATGCAGACAAATCTTAATTAACTGTTGCTTTAATGCAAAACTTCCTGGTTTGATGAGCCTTCCCAGGATTATATATATGAAAAACTGTAGCAGTTTCTGTACAGTTAATGTGAAAAAAGTTGTATAGCATAAAGTAATTCATTATATCATATACATGTATAACTAATGATAAATCCAGCAACTATATGTGTATATTCCTTTATTACAAAAACTGGAATGTGCGAAGCAGCCCTACCTGTCAGGTTAAAGGGTAGATTTATGTAGAGTCCAAGCAGTGCTTCTATTTCAGCTCAGAACACTTTTAGATAAGCTTTGGAACTGAAAAGTTGAGCAGCATTGCTTACACCTAAGCTAGGAATGAAGGCGACATCCATATGTGGATAACAGGAGAATAATTTATGTGAAGTGATAAGAGCAAAGAATCATTCTCTGCTGAGGTTGAACAGAAAACTGAAGTACAGTATCATCCATAAAGCTGCCCTACCTTATTCTCAGAAATAAAGGGTTTCCTTCAGAGTCTTAAATTAGCCAAAAAGAATGCATTTTGATATTGTGAAATAACCGCCACCAAAGTCTGATCTCTGGCCTCCATGCAGTACTTGGAATAGAAAAGCAACACACATAATGACAGACAAAATGCACTTTGCACAATGAATCTTTGACATGGAACTCATGGCCATGAAAGGCTGTACTAGCCCCAGCCCCAGGCAAATTTAAATGTATGTTGGACATATGGATAGAGGCTATCACTCAATGTTAGCCATGATAGTTGACCAGGACCTCTCGGTTCAGAGTTAGAATACCTCTCATTATTGGATGCTGGGGGGTGGTCGGTGGGTGAAGGATGTTGCCAGTGTGCCTTGCTCATGGGCAACAGTACAAAATAACAACAAACAGCAAACAGCAAACAATAGGATGAGAACGCTTATCTCTTTATCCATACTAAAAGCCTTTCTTAAAAACTCCATCTTGTAACAAGGAGGACAACCGCCATCCGGCAAAGGAGGGAAGGACAACCTTCTGTGTACCCATCAGGAGGCCCTTCTAAAGGGGACAATTACAGGCCATGCTGAAGACCAGACTGGAGGTTATTCTCACTAGTCTGCATGAGGGAACATTCAGCCAGATCTGTTGGGCAGAATGTAGTTCACCAACTGGAAAGGCAGTCCCTTGAGAAAGTGAGCCTTAGAAGGACTTTAATGGTAAGAACCAACACCTTTAACAGAAGTCAGAAACAAATTGCAAGCCAGTGGAAATATTCCAGATCAGATTTGTTCAAAACATCTACTTCCAATCAAGTTGAATGTTCATATTTTACACCAACTGCAGTTTCCAGCTCATCTTTATTGGTACCCTACATAAAACACATTATAGTAATCCAGCCCTGAGGTTAGGTTTAAAAATTAAGAGGGGTGATTGATTAATTACTAGTTTAAACTATGTATTTTAATTAGATTTTATTAAAGCAATCCTTTATGGGATGATGGTCAATGTATGTGGTAACGTTGCCAATGAGAGTATTTCATGTATCACTTGGCCATGTTTTTAGAATTCAAGTAAACTGGGAGAACTCTGAGGCAAGGGCAGCTCACTCAAATTAGCCCAGGCTGGTACATTCACCTAGTTTCTAACAATCTCTGGAAGAACTTATCCTTACTAGTAAGCAGATCTTGTGGGAAGAGACACTGAGAAGCTCTTGACTGCTATGCTAGGCACCAACTCTACATTCAACAGGTTGAAGTCACTGTAGAAATTCTAACAGGGATAGAATGTGAGAAAATAGCCTTTCTCCTATTCATGTTACTCACAAGCAGGGCTTTTTTTGTAGAAAAAGCCCAACAGGAACTCATTAGCATAATAGGCCACACCCAACAGCACAAACTCATTAGCATATTATGCAACACCCCATGCCTTCCCTTGGCTTGCCCGGGTAAGCTGGCCCTTGGACAGGCCGGGGAAGGCACGGGGAGGCATTTAAATGCCTCCCCGATCCTTCCAGGGGGGCCCTGCCTCAGAGTTGCTGGGGGGGGGCCTCCAGGCCTTCCCTCTATAGCCATGCACGCAGAGGTTTTGGCTGTAGTGGGCATGGGCAACTCTGAAGCCAGCCGGAACTCCATTCCTGTGCGTTCCTGCCCAAAAATACCCCTGCACACAAGTAAAGTGCAAGCCTACTAGGCTGGACCTTAAGGACTTCCTAACACAATAAGGTTGCTTAACCAAATCAAAGACTCTAATTAGGGACATTAAAAGGGAAATCATACATACAGGGAGTTTCCTTTCAACCACATGGCGTCTTTCAGACAAGAAAAAAAAATAAAATCAGCCAGGTAAAGAATTTATTCTGATCAAATGCATACAAATGACCCCCCTCCCAAAATCTCTATTTTATTTGTTGATACTTCATTTTCAGAGAGGAGCTGATACCCCTTCTGGGAAAATGCAGAGGAAAGCACTCACTTAATAATGATAGGTGGCATTTTGCCTTATGTTAAACTTTCACCAATAGTCCAGCTCGGCTTTTGTAACCTTCTGATAATTTTACAAATAATAACAATAAGGTATGTGTTTAGTCAGGAGGAAAATGGTATTGGTATAGCCTGATCATGTTAGATCTCAGAAGCTAAGCAAGATCAGCTTAGATCATTAGATGGTCAACCTCCAAGGAAAACTGCAGGGGAAGGCAATGGCAAACTACCTCTGTTTCTCCTTTGCCTTGAAAAGCCCTTGCTGGAGTCTCCATAAGTCATTTGCGATTTGATGGCACTTTGCACACACACATGTGTTTAGTCTGCACTAGAGTTGCCACCAAAATTTCAATGAAAGCAAAATTTGAAACAAATTCAAGGATTCTATCTCAAGGCAAACTCTGGAGGACTTCTGAGGGAAGTTCCACAGACTTTTGATAAGGTTAATATGATCTCTCCAGGGATGGTCTGGGTAACATGAAGCACACCCTTAGTCTGTACTGCTGTTTCTGCGGGAGCCGTTATTTTCATACAACATCCATACTGAAATACTGTAATCATTTTAACAGGTTAATGAATTGACTTGTTGGTGAGAAAGAAAAACAGTGAGTTGACTAGAAGTCTTTAATAATGTAATAACCCTCCATAAATTATGCCTTATTATTTGATGTGAAATGTGAACAATACGCCGCTGTGGTAAGCTCTTTCAAAATGGAAACTGTCATTTTTATGTTTTAAACAGCTTCTGCTGTGCTGTTTTTCAACCAAAACAAAAGAAAGTAAAATAGGAAGTTCACAGTGGCTCTTAGGCAGAGATCATTCTGTGAGAAAGACAGTGGTTCTTAGGCCAAGATCATTCTGCGAGTTCTGGCCACAATATCTATGCAACGTGTGCTTGAAGTGTACCTTCAGCAAATGAGACAATTCCAGAGTCTATCCCATGCTGAATTATGGACATTTTATTCTGAAAAGGAACGACAGAATGCAGGCTGGCGTTTGGATGGATATGTTTTTAAAGAAAACTTTTATAGGATCCATGGCGCCAAACAAATACTTCTTCAAGGGGACAAGAATAAAAGACAATGTACTTCAGGGATTTAAAGTCACTCAGCATGCACATCTTTGCAAGCAGCATACTCGTAGGAGCTTTGTGTATCAGTAACACATTGATGTTTCTGATGCCAGGATGTTAAGAGTTTTCAGATCCGTGAGCAAGATACTGCAAATTTTGGCAACTCCTAGTCAATTCCATCCATGTGACCCCCCCCCTAGTTTACATGATATATTCCATGGAATAAGAGAGAACCAACACAAGGTGAATGCAGATGAAACTCCATAGACTGGGAGAAGAATACAGGCCAAAGTCAAAGGTGAGATGCTAAAAATTCATAAATATGAAATCCAAACAAGCAGTGTAGATGAGTGAGAGAGTGATCAAGAGAGGAGGGGGTGGGGCAAGCCATCATATTGATACAGGTCAGTGATTACCCACCAGTTCAGCTCATAGTTGGTTGGTCCACCAGTGGCCATCATTTATTCAATTGAGCAAAAAAAGACAATTGGGCATGTGCAGGCACACACTGCTTTCCCATAGATCCCCTCTCTGTGCCTTCCCATTTCCCATCAGTTATCTGTCTGCTGCATTCCACATTCTTCAAGTGCATAGAACATTAACACTGCACACACTTACTTTTGTTTGGCAGCCTCCTGAGTTACTGCTTGATTTGGAGGCTGTTAATTAAAAGGAAGGCATAGTGTCCAGAGTTAGATCAACTTCCACATGTGCATTCTCACATTACCTTCTGGGAATTGTAGGATTCTTTGAGCCTCCATCCACACTGTAGATGTGCCTCACATCTGGCTGCATGGTTTTCTTTTTCACTGTATTCTTGGCTCATCAGGGCCACATGACCTAATTTTTGTTAATAAGAGGAAAGGCAAGTTTGCTGTTCAGATCAGTCATGCACATTCTCACACTGTCTCATGGGAATTCCAGGTGTTTTTTTTTTCAGGGAAAGAACTCATTCTGTAGGAAACCACATGCCTCATGTAATTACAAAGAGAGGCTCTAATTGGCTGCTTTCACATGCTCATGACTCTGCAGCATATAAAGCAAGTGAATGCAAGTTAGTCTGTAGAAGCAGTCCCTGGACAGATGCAAAACATCAAGGCATGTAAATGAACAGCTTGATCATGGTAAGTTCAAATATCGATCATGTTCATGTCAACATCTGTGATAAAGGCATATGTGCATGTCACAAAAATCTGCATGCTATCATCTGTTCCATGTACATTTGTAGTGCATCACTTGAAAGACTCAGTTGCAGTCTTCCTGCTAACCTCTAGGCTTGGGTCTATGCCTAGAATAGGAATGGGCACAAACCAGAAAGGCTCATTCGCAAACTGAACTGGTTCATGGTTCGTGGCTCCACAAACCCCGTTGAAAGAGACTTCAGTCCTTTTCAACAGGGTTTGCAGAAAGCCCAAAAAACAAGGAGCAACCTGCTTTCTGCCCCTCAGCTATTTCCTGCTTTCTGATAAACGTTTAAAGGGACTGCACAAGAGAGCCCAAAACATCTGAGCGGCGGGGAGCAAGTTCATCTGTTTTTGTAGCTTTTGTGGGGTACAGAAAACCCTGCTTTCTGCTCTACCCATGAGCCACCATGAACTGCTTTTAAAAGTTTGTGAAAGTTCAGGATGAAAGACCCATCAAGCAGGACAAAATCCATGACAAATTTTGCTTCATGGTTCGGTTCATGCCCATCTCTAGCCTAGTTTTTGTCCTAGCTTGCAACATGTCCTCAGTTGGTAATGGAAGGGTGTCAATGGCCCCGGTCACACGGGCCGGATATCGCGGGGGAGGCGTGGCTAATTGCCCCGGCGCAGTTTGATCTGCGATTACGCGATCAGACGCGCCGGCAGCACACCACGGGTCCTTCCCTCGGCACTGGCAGGTAGGAACTGGAGAGGAATGCCGCGTGCCGGCGCGATCACACCACAGGTGTCTGGAGGCAGCCCGTGGCAAACATTTACTAGTGCCTTGGAGGTACTAGTTTTTTAACTCGCATTGTCGGTGGTAAGCCATGGGTGTGCTCCACTTCCCAGATGTTGGGGTGTGATTGCGCCCAGATAATCTGCCCACCATCCGTGCCTCTCCTGTGGCAACTTTGCCATGTGAATGGGGCCTATGACACCCTAGTCCTTTTCCCTCTTCCATCAACCTTTGTTCCTTGCTGCCTGGAGCTGATGGTCAAGAGTTCTCCTCAGCCAGTATCCTTGCCCTTTTAAAGAGCACACAACATGTTGTGCCATCCCATAGGGCCAACCAGCCTGGTGGCTAGAGATCTCCTGGAATTACAACTGCTCTTCAGGCTATAGAGATCAGTTCCCCTGGGAAAAATGGTTGCTTTGGTGGGCAAACTTTATGGCATTATACCTTGGTGAGGTCCCGCCATTCCCCAAATTTTCTCCTTCCCAGGCTCCCCCCCCCCCCCATCTCCAGAAATTTCCCAACCCCGATCGGCACCCCTATACCAGTCTCATAGAAATTTTCTCCCTTGCAAGAGGCCAGGCTCATCTGCTCACATCTCAGGACTGCCACTGTGGCAATCATCCCCCAAAGTCCCTCTTCTCCTCCAAGACTCCGAACCAATACTTGTTATTCCCTCAGGCAAATCCGTGATTGTCAGCCATTAAGAACCCCTCAGACTCTATTGGATGGGAGGGGGTGAGCCAGCCTCAGTTTAAAAAGTAGGAAGGAAAAACTCCTTCCCTCAGACAGGGATTTGCTGCTCTGGTGAAGAGTGTCGGTTTTGTTGGATAATATCGGTAGCAGAGTGCTCAAGGCTTTAGCTCAGCAGAGCTCATCCAGTCAGTGTGTGTGCTGTCCCAGAACAAACTTACACAGGCCCCGGTCACACGAAAACCTTTGGGCCGGGAGAGGGACGGATCGGGGGCGCATCAAACGGGCACGATCCCACCGCAGCATCTGGGAAACACGCACCCGTCCCCGATCCGGCCCTTCCGGCCGAAAACCAGCATCAAAAATACACCACCTCCAGAGGAGGTCTTACCGGAATGGCCGGGGCAAGCTCGGCCGTGGGATCGCCGGAGCGTCGTTCTGCCGGCGCATCCCCGGCTCCTGGCCGAACTGTACACGTACACATGCGCAGTTCAGCAGCCTCCCGTCGCTTTGTCCCCAGTCTCCCCGGCATCTGATCATGCCGGGGAGCGATTGCGTGGCGGCTCACGGGATCTGTATGATCCCACCGCCGCGCCTCTATTTTGGTGCGGCTTTCAAAAGCCGCACATTGCCCGTCCTTCCCCCCCCCCCCCCCGTGCCCGGGACCACACGGCCCCTCAAACTAATAACAGTTCTTTATTATAGGAACTCCATTTCCAGATAGGATAGTGAAGAGATAGGATAGTGAAGAGATAGGCTCTCTAATCAAGTCTAACTAGCTAAACAGATGGAGATGTAGGAGAGCATCCTGCTCTCATGATACCAAGATGGAGAAGCATGGCATTGTGTGTGGAGAGTGGGGAGAAGCTGAAAGGAAGGAACTTTCCCTAAGAGTAGCAATCTACACTTCAAGGGGATAGTATCAGAGAGAGAAGGAAAGGATCCTTAGTGTCCTAGTCTATCTCTCTCGCTGACTCTCTTGTAGTCTTCCTCTGTAGTCTGCAGCTACAAAACAGCACAAAGTCATTCACTTCCGACAAGTTTAGCCAGGGTTTTTAATTGGCTAAGAATTTGGGTAGGCTTAGGGGGGCAAGCTTATACTTAGGTGATAAATAAGCACCCTGGTAAAAGCCAGAGCACCAGATCTACCCGGACATTTTCTGAGAACCAGAGACTGAGAGGTGAAAGGGAAAACCTATACCTTTGAGGGGGCCTGTTTTTGGGTTACCAGTAACCTTATATCCTGAGGAAAATGTTCTGGGGAAAGGAGAGAAAAAACTTTCCTCCAAGGTTCACTGTATACAAAGTAATAAATCCCTTGGGGTACAGGCTATAACTGCTGGATCACAGTTGAGACTTACTTTTGGTTGAAACTTTCCACACACAACACTAATTCTATTGAAAATCCTTTTTCTCCTGTTGAATAAAACCCATTAATTTGCCTTTTCCTTTGTTTTGTCTGTCCAGTTGAATATTTAGTGAAAGGGGGGGGGTCTAAATTTACCATTTAAGTACATATAATATTACTGTAAAAGTGTCTGAAGAAGAGACCTGTTTGGGACACACAGTTTACACAATAGCAACACATCATCATAAACTTGTGTCACCCATTCTCATGAACATCGGCAGTTGGTGATTCAAAGATAAGACAGGCTAGTGTGAGGCAGAGCCATTTTAGAAAGGTTCCAGGCAACTACAGAGGGTCCTGAGGGTATTTAAAGCAAAATCATCCTGAACATACTTTGAGTGTAGTGGCACCTTTAAGACCAACAAAGATTTATTCAAGGTATAAATAATAATGAATACATGAACATAAATATATAACTATAAATGAATATAAATAATAATGAATAAAACTTTGTTGGTCTTAAAGGTGCCACTGGACTCAAACTTTTTTCTGCTGCTACAGAGCAATATGGCTACCCACCTAAATCCTGAACATAAAATGCCTTGAACCTAGGATCTAGTTGACTCAGAACTTCATTGTAGTCAGCCTCCTCCTGTAACTGGCACATCCACACACACACCAGCTGCTCAAGTAAGGAGGCGGCAACATTTCAAAAGTTTCCATTGCCACAGTAACCTCTTCCCCTACCCAAAGTAGTCGCTAGTCAGAACTGAGTCCCCATTCCTGAACACTCCTCCTAATCCAATAGTATTGCAATGGAAAATCATCAATGGAACAGTCTGTCAAGTTGCAGTTGATACGAATCCTATGCCAAAAATCTTCCACTGTACCTGCAACAGTACTGTGCATGTTCCAGTTATAGTTTTCTAAAACTTTTATGTACCGTAGTTTTCTAAAACTTTTATGAGAAATGCTTTGCAAATAAAATGATGATTGATTATAGATTTGAAGACGTTTAAATATGAAGAGTATTTTATTTATTTACATCATTTGTACCTGAGGGAGACCCAAAGCGGCTAACAGTGTCTGCCTGTCCTGCATTTTATCCTCACAACAACCCTGTGACTAAAGTAAATTAGGCTGAGGGAGTATGACTGCCCCAAGGTCACCTAGAGAGTTTCCATGGCATTACTGGGGGTTTGAATCTGGGTCTCCCAAATACTAAACCAACACTCTTAACCACTACATCATACTGTCTCATTTAGTTTACACGAACACATGGGCATTCAATGAAATTGCTGAGCAGTCGGGTTAGAACAGATAAAAGGAAGTACTTCTTCACCCAAAGAGTGATTAACACATGGAATTCACTGCCACAGGAAGTGGCGGCGGCTATAAGCATGGACGGCTTCAAGAGGAAATTAGATAAGCATCAGGAGCAGAGGTCCATCAGTGGCTATTAGCCACAAGGTATAGATAAGAACTCTGGGGCAAGTGATGCTCTGTATTCTTGGTGCTTGGGCGGGGGGCAACAATGAGAGAGCTTCTAGTGTCCTGGTCCCACTGATGGACCTCCTGATGGCACCTGGTATTTTTGGCCACTGTGTGAGAGTGTGTCTGACCGGATGGGCCATTGGCCTGATCCAACATTGGCTTCTCTTATGTTCTTATGTTCTTAGTTTGCCAGAGTAATGCTTTTTAGAAGTTTGAAATTACATTGAAACCATTTGTGTTTAACGTTATACAAACAAAAGTCTCCCACAATATTTTTCACATGCATATACAACCATATACTCTTGAGATTTTGTACTTCATGTATCCTAAGGCAGAAAAGTAAAATAACTTGGGACTATGGATTATGGTTTCTGATTTTAAAGACCTCTTCTTTGGACAGAACGGACAATTCTGGGTTAGCTGTAGAAATTGTCTAATTCAGTATAAAGCAGCAAGAGTGACAATAAAAGACAAAATAGCAATTTAGCAACCAGAATATGCCATTTTACTATGAGTCAGGAGCCTGGCAACTTGTAAAATATTCTGTTTATGTCTGCACAAAAGCTTCATTTTACAAGTACCTAAACTGGCTTGAGCAAAATTCTGTATTTTCTAAGCTTGTGCGGTCATGTTTATCATATAGCATACTCATACCTACTTATTTCTTTTAAGGCAGCCAGTATCAACTATCTCTCTGAAAAAGGTTTGTGCCTTGGTTATGGAATACGGTGAACAGGATTATTCTGCTATTGCTTTGAAAAGTTCAGCATGAACATTTACATACTCAAACAGCTTGTTTCCCTTGAACCAGAAAATACGTGAGGCTGGCTTCACGGAAGTTTGTATTTAAAGTATTATCTATAATAAGAAAGAGCTTTTTTGGATTTTCAGCCCTGTTTAATTTGGGTATTTTTCTAGGAAGGAGGTGAGAATGAGAACACTTTAAACAAAAGATCTTAGAAGATCTCAGAAACCCATGGATTAGATCCAGTGAACCGTGAATGGAACAGCTCTCTCACTGGGGATCAGAGGATCCTTGCAATCAGAATTGGATGTAACTTGCAGCTTGAAGGTGACTTGGGTGAAATTGTCTCCCCTCCTCTTGGCCATACTCTTCTGCGAACAGAGCAAGAACCCGTACAAGAGGTGGTGTGTGGATCTGCTGCTTCCCCCTTTGCAAATACTGCACATCCCACTCTATTCCCTGTGGTCTCCTCCAAAACTCAAGAGCAGTGTTTTAATGGGGCACACAAGACTGTAAGGGGAAAGGGGTGAGATTCATTCTGTGAGCCATTAATGGTTCACTGGATTCAACCATTGCATGGCTGAGAATGCTCTGTCCGTAGACTGTGGAATGCCATCTGCAGAGGTCTGTACACTTCACAAGTTTGAAACATTATTTTGGAATGGAAAGGAGGGTTGGTGGAAACTGAAATTTTGATGTTTATCTCAAGACACACTAGTATTAAAGAGATGCATGATTCACTCATGAGAACAGGTTTCAGCAGTGGTCAGCAAGTGTCCATTTCAATCCCCTAAGAATCTAATGTGAACAAGATTAGCTAAGCAAAATTTTTAGATCGTATATGTTGTTTATCATAGCCATAGACTGTAAGAGCAATGCACAAACACATGGTACTTGTAATAGTAAAATTATAACAGCACTGGTTGTAAAATATGTATGTATATTTTATAAATGCATAATGTAGATTGCTCTTTTTGTAAAAGGTCTTCACCTATTTTCCATAGAATTTATATGTCTCTCGCCTGTTTTATTAATACTACTTATAGCACATATAGTGACCTAGTAAATGGTATTGTGTGCAAATTGACCATTTTAGCCCATTTATTACTATCTGCATATTACAATATAAAGACATATCTTTCCAGTAGCTGCACAGCTATACCGACTGCAAGAATAGCAGCAAAATACTAACTGTGCTCTCATTATGCTGCTCAGCTCAGCTTCTCTGGACCAGATAATGCTGCCAGTCCAATAAATACTTTTAATGAGAAGGGACTTAGTAAAGGTAGGGAGTAGAGAGGGGAGAAATAATGGAAGAAAGAGATAGAGAAAATGACTTTTATTACTCATCAATCCGATGTGGCCAAATTTGAGAATATTCTGGTAGTGCTATTACCCTCGCCTTCTTGTCTGGTCTATCAACTGCTTGACTCATCCATAAAGGGGAGAGAAATGACATCCGGTAATGCAAATCACAAAAGTTTCAGAGATGACGGAACTTCTGAAGGCTTTTCTGTCTTGCAGAATCACAATGAGGAGTTGTAAATGCAAGCAACAGAGGCAAGACCACCACACAGGCAGGCAAATCCAGTGTTAACCTGACTCCTTGTGTTGATTGCAGTCTGATAGATCTTATTTGGTGGTCCTCCTCCAGCTGCTTGATATTGTTAATGTATGCCAAACTGGCAATAACAAAGACATCTCAAATCCACCTGTCATTTCATATCTGCAAGCCAATTGGAGGGCTGAAGGTACAAGGAAAGATAATCATTTTACAAAGCTACAGGTCTTATCAGAAAGGGACAGAGCAGTCAAACGTTGTTACAACTCACCACACTACAGACAGGGGCTTCAGTGCCGTGCATTGATCTCCCATTTCTTTGGAAAAGTCTTTTCTGGAAGGCCATAATAACTAAGCTTCCCATCAGCTGTTCAATACATCCACCTAGGCCAACAGGCAAACAGAATCAAGGGTACTGAGTACAGTTGTTTATTATTCATTACTGTAACGCACCATCAGTGCACATAGAGCATTATGGAACAACATAAGGAAGGGCAGATCCCGGACCTAAAGGCACTCACCATCAAAATGTAGACACATGGGAAAGACAACAGAAGGTCTTTACATTTGTCATATCTATGTATAAGGCCTACACATATAGACAGGGTGCAGCAGTATGCATGTTTGCTGCATATGGGCACCGTTCCTAACTGCCAACTCCTGCTTGGAAAGTTCTTGGAGATTTGGGGGTGGTGTTTGGGGAGGATGGAGTTTGGCGAGGGTAAGGAGCTCAGAGGGAATGAGATATCACATCATGTGCTATCATATACCATAGAGTTCACCCTCTGAAGCTGCCATTTCCTCTAGTTGAGCAGATCTCTGTAGTCTTTTAATTCCAGGAGAACTCCAGACCCTGCCTTGAAGTTGGTAACTCTACAGAGAATGTGGGTGGGGCAGGGCTAGCACAGTCAGTCACGAAGTCACACATTTTCTGAGCTCATTGGTCTGGTCCTGTATGGGCAGAGAGAGAGAGAGAGAGAGATGATGGACAGACAAGGATAACAATGGCTAGATGTAAACATATACAGAGGCTTTCTTGCAGCTGGGGACGCAGTGATTTTGCTTCCCAGTGGTTCTGTTCACACAATCAGCTATCCTGGGGTGAACTGGAAGCTGAAGAAAAGTAAAAGAAAATAAATATAGAAAATAAAAACAAAGGAATTAGTGCCTGGCAAGTCCATCAGTAGCTTGTGATTCATCTCTCTCATTCAGAAGAGCTGATTCAGGAATAACATGCATATTAACATACAAAGACAGGCATCAGAGCTCCAGATACTGCTCTTGTATGAAAGGAAAGCAATTTTAGTAGCGTAACATCTACAAACACCTATCAGGCTCTTATCTCAGGGAGGTAGAGTGCCCAGGAGGGGGCCACAACAACAGTTCTGGAACAGAATCCAGATATGGATTGTCAGAGAGCTGGACCATTAGATGGGGTTTGAGTTCACATTTTGGGGTGCAACTCTTCAGGACAGCCTTTCAAGACCACAAAGTGTCGGAAGGAAGGAAGGAAGGAAGGAAGGAAGGAAGGAAGGAAGGAAGGAAGGAAGGAAGGAA